>NC_090796.1:9947500-10207500 GCF_040054535.1 Antennarius striatus | reverse complement strand
TAAACCAGGGAAAGAGTGGAGAGGATGTGACGGGGGGGTCACACTGGCACTGTAACACAGACTAGATGCCACAGAAGGTGTGGGTAGTAAGGCAATAAGCATGTGAAGATTATCACAGTGGGTGGTGGCAGCAAAACACGTCTGAAGTCAGGCAGGAGGAAACACAGGAAACAGAGTGGGGAAAATTTTTCAAAATAAAAAAGAATGAAGCAAGTCATTTTACTTATTCACGTAGCTATTTTGAATTTTTTTTACATGAAATGGAAAAACAAATCTAAAAGTTCTTTTGTTGAATTATTTTTTATTTTAAATTTCATTCCACTTTCAAATTCATTCGGCAGCCTCACACTTATGTTCATTTTGAAATATACAAAGACTTTCATCTTTCTAACATGAATACCGGATAGAAAAACAACACACACACACACACACACACACACACACACACACACACACACACACACACACACACACACAAAATCCAGATTCTACTCAACTCAGTGAGTGACAAATACTTTACATGCACAAAGAGACCTGACAGCGTCAGGCAAATAGTTGAAAAAATTGACTGTGAGTCAGCCTAAATGTGATTTCACAACGCATGCTCTCAGAAAAGAAGGCAGACAACTAAAACGAAATCTAAAGTAGAAGGCAGTCGGCACTCCCCCAGTTTACTTTCAAGGAACAGGAAGAGTACATACTTAGAAGAAATAAATATACTGAACAGAACTGGGGCAACAGCAAAATGCATTTTAGCCAATTATAATGATGCTTTCCTTTAAATATCAATGTAAGTTAACAAACTATTCTTATTACCACATTACAACTTCCTAAATACTTGCTTAAATAGCTCCACCTGGACTCCCCTAATTCAATCAAGCTTATTTCAAAGTCAGACTCATGGCCCTGTTCCCATGATAATATAATAACAACAATAAATAAATATTGTGTTTCACAGTCTACATGTAGTAGACCCTGAAAGAAAATCAAGAAAATATTGAAAAACTTGCTCATCAGGATAATACAAAGGGGGGAAGAATTACAAATTATATCCAGAATTTGTGATTTTCCCCAATCTGTAACATCTGTAAAATATAATTCTTGCTAAAAAGAAACATCCATAAAAGGATTTCATTAAAACCCATTGAGTCATAATCCTGCTGACAAGCCAACAAACAAGTGGACACATCATTCTCCATGTAGGTAATATTTTTTTAATTAGGATAGTTAGATTTTAAATGAATATCAAATAAATCTAAAACGATTGCTGTCATAGAGGATCTAATAGATCCGTTCTGTGCTTTTGTAAGCTGCTCATTTCACATCCACACCCACTAGGGTACATTGATATGTCGCTCTTCCTCATTTCATTATTTCTCCTCCACCTCATTATGTGACGAGTTGACCGAAGACAGGCACTCGTATGTGCTCCCACATCCACACGTTTTTCTGTGTTTAAATGTGTAATTATTAGTGTGATGCATTCAAACCAGTATTGACAAGTGGGTAGTCTGACGGTGCTGCTGACCTTCCCATAAACCCTACATGATCACGCAAACACACACACACACACACACTCCCATAGTTGCTCTATTCAATAGAAGTCCTGCTGCCAGTGGTTCCAGCTTCGTGTCGCTGCCATGTGCGTTTGATACATGTGTGTTTTCAGAAATTGGAGTGATGATGGCAGGAAATTAGATCAAATCATTTCTTCATGGCTTCTGCTGTGACCGTGCTTACTGAACACAATAATTGAAGTAAAGGTTACCAATTCAAAATTTTGATTAACATACATCCCTTTGTTGAGGGCAGTGCTTGAAAATGATACGCCTCCCCTGCTGATTCAGACAGCAACATAATTTTCTGATTTAAAATTTTATTTCAATTACAAAATCACCTGTAGAATTAATAAAAACCAATCTGACAGAAGAAAATGAATTATGCATTATAAGTTATAAAGGGTTCAAATAATTTTCATGCTGGCATGAAAATGCAATGTCAATCAACTCTGAGCAGATACAGGCCAATCGAGGATATAAGTAGAAGGTTAGTATTAATTTGTTCAAGTCCAAGGACAGATTCACTCTTTTGCGGGGCATATCGCTGTCTGCCCCAGCATAATGCAACCTGACACTGTGGGATCACGCAATTATTAGACCTTTTTTACACATTCTGTTCAAGATGAACCTGTTGCATCTCTATCAAATATTTCTGTATAAAAGTAAAAAGTGTTGATCTGTATTCACAGTGCTGAATCATTACTTGTACAAATATGACCTAGCACTGCAGTGTAACAGGATGAAGGTTTGACATCTTAATAACTTATGTATGCAAGTTTTTAAAAAAAACCCAGCTAGAAACACTTATCCCATAACTAAAAGAACAGCATGTCTGACAGCCTCTCACCTTTCAAAGAGAGGATAAGATCAACCACCATTTGATGCTATTCTACTTCACAAAGTGGCCAAACTTTTGTGAAGCATAGCCGCGGTCTTTCAGCTATTAAATCCCACAGTGAGCACTGTTTGTACCTTGTTTCGCAAAATAATTAAATTGCTAAATGAAAATGATAAGTACCCTGTTACAACCACTTCCCAGCAAATATTATTTACTTTTATTGTCTCTCTTCAAATTAACTATTGCACTCAGTCGTAAGTTATAGTACATTATTTTAATATAAAATAAAGGAGAGCCTCATCCTGGCTGCTTGAGCAGAAATGTATAAGAATGCACCAAAAAAGACCAAAAATAGAAGGGAAAGAATTATAAGTCCATCGGTGTTATGTAAATCGAGAGATAAGCGGGTCATTGTGTAGGAGGTGAGAAAATAGTGTCATTTAGATAAACATAGCACCGCGTATTATTTGCTAATTTCTTTGGGATTTGTCAGATATGAGAAAGATGTGTTTCAGGGATATGAGAGTATCTGTTGTTCACAAGTTGAATCTTAATTATCCCTGACACCGATTATGATTACAAGTCCCACTGAGATGTGCATGCATGCATGTTTTTTTGGGGTTTTTTTCCAGAAGCTTCACAGGTGACTCATTATTTAGCAGATGGCATTGAGAGACCAGAAACACACACACAAACACAGGATAACCCCAGCCTCTCATGCATGCACACACCTCCAAAAACCAAAATCCCCTTCCTGTCCTTGGATGCCCCATGACATGAATTAAACATTTGCTGTCTGTATGTACGTACATCAATAAGCAAACACACACTTCAGCAATAGATCCTTTTACCCACAGATAACCTCTGATTTTTTTTTTTTTAATTTGTTATCCACTCTTAAGGACAAATTTTGCCCTGGCCATAGAACTTTCCGCAGGTTTTTGTGCAGTTGTCTTAGTATAACTCATTTGCATGTAGCCACATGACACAAAAATACACACACACACACACACACACACACACACACCTGGGGCCTGTTAGCACGCGGGGTGAGGGACAGCTCCTTTTATGGTACGTCCCAAATGAGCAGCTTGGGTGCGGTGCGTGGCTAAAGGGTACCTCGGCACTGCTCAGGAGGTGAACTGACACCTCCCACTGCCAGCTCACACTACAGATGGCTTTGGTCCACACAGGTCTTGAATTGGAGACCCTCTGGTCCTCAGTCCAAGACCTAATAGACTGAGGTACTGCCGCCCCTGCTGCAATCCTGCAGTGTGTTGAGGCAAGGATAGAGTCAAGGGTCAAGGAACTCAAGGAAGATAATACCTTGTCAATTGTAAGGAAGCTGAATGCCTCAAACCCACCAAGTTTTGAGATATCACAGCTGAATGTTAAGGGATAATTTCTGGTTGATGGAAGTGGTTACAGCATGTAAACCCAGGAATATTCCAGAACTGGAGGCCTTTGCCCTTGAGGGCTCTGATAATCATCAGGAATGCTATCAAAAGCAGGCATCTGGCTGTGTTACCATGTAGTCAGTAAACATAACATTTTATGTTGTATGTGGGGGAAAACCCTCATTCATCTGTTGTATTGGACTATTGCAACTGATTTTGTGTGATCAAATTACTGCAAACAGTTTATATAGTGTATTTTGAGATGTATTTTGAGGGTTATATAAAATTACTACCATCAATATGTCTGTCAGCCTGATTATCAGTTGATGAATCTGGTTAGACACTAATGTGAGGTCTTTCCAGAAGATGCTGGGGTTGTTCACCTGATTATCTGATTTTCTGTCTTACAGTGCGACACAATTAAAATTAAAGTACGGTAACCATTTTTACAATTGTTTGTTTTCCTCTATGTGAGTAATTTGGACTATGCACTATTCTGCCTCTTGCCTGTAGCAAAAACAACTTCCACCAGCAATGTGGAGAAAACAGAGGGGCTAATGACTATTGTTTGCAATTTGTATGTGTTGATTGTGATTTGTTTTTCTGTGTTTGGCATTTTCATTGCTGTTTCTATTGCTGTTATTTTATGATGCTCTGTGTGGGATTACACATCTTAATCTGCCTTCTCTGGCCGAGTGTTTGCTTGGTGTAAGGTGTTTGGCTGTTAACGCACACACAATTACAAAAATGCCTCTCAACAGGTTATGAGACTCAAGGCAAAAAGGAAAATATGCTGCAGCAACACACACACACACACACACACACACACACACACACACACACACACACACACACACATTATAGCTGTTCTTTATGTCTGCTCCTGCTACTTGTGTGTGTGTGTGTGTGTGTGTGTGTGTGTGTGTGTGTGTGTGTGTGTGTGTGTGTGTGTGTGTGTGTGTGTGTGTGTGTGTGTGTGTGTGTGTGTGTGTGTGTGTGTGTGTGTGTGTGTGCGCGTGCGTGTCATACCCAGTGGAATGAGAGGTCACAGTCAGCCGTGGATTTAGTGTGGTGCTGCTGAAAGGTTTCACTCTGAGCAGGAATTGGAGATGTTTATCATGAAAGGTATAAAAACAATGCAGACTACGTTATTTTGGCTCAAGTAAATTATTGTAGATTGATTGTAAGCCATTAGTATAATCAGGCTAGCAGATCCCCCCACCCCACCTCTCTCTCTCTCTCTCTCTCTCTCTCTCTCGCTCTCTCTCAGATTACACTAGTGAAATCACAGAATATTCAGGTTACAGCAAGAACAACATTTCTGATACAAGTAAAACATGAGACATACAGTATAGATGGTGGTTCCAGTGGCAGCTGCCCCACATGATCCACTCCTCCCCAGTGATGTATGAGGACAGGCCAATAAAGCCTCACAGCAAAAATTTGAAAAAGAATCATGATGGTTGCAGCTCCACACAAGAGAGCAATAATGCATAATGACGCCCCAAGGAAGTGCAGATTCATATCCAACATCTGTATGGGGCAGCCAGGAGAGGCGGTGCTGACTGACGGACTGTGATGGCTTGACTGAGAAAAGTAATGGCACCAGTTGTGAGGGGTGAAATAATAGAATTAAAAATCAAGATAAATAAATGACTTTAAACTGAGACACATTACCTAATGTCAGCAGGGGAGTTTTTCTTCCAGAGGGGTGGGCATCCAATAGAAAAAGGCCGTGATTTCACTGGACTTAGTTTGTGTCTGTCCTTCCATGTTCTTATGATTGATGCAGTATAGTTGAGAAGGTTTAATTGATGGGGGTATGGAGATAAAGTATAACACATCAACAACTGACCTAACTCAAAACAGTAAATAATATGAGAGATGCATTCTGGGAAAGTCTTTGTATAATTGTGTGCTGATATCCTAGTTAGAGACTGTCAAAGATCTTTTTATTGTACACGACAGAAAACACACGTCAAACACATCTTGTCTTTTGGAGAGTTTTCTAGTTTTCTCTAACTGCAGGAAGAAAATAAAAATTGGAAGCCACAGGGTGAAAAAAAAATCAAGACATTCAAGATGCTCTGCTGTGTGAGCAGTCCTGTTTTCAAGGTAATAAGTTCTTAAAGTGGCTGGTCCTCTATTCATCACCATGGCCAGTTGCCAATAGGCTCTTCTGTCTTATTGATTTTTAGCCAGTTTGTGACCACAGTAACACTAAAGGAGATTGATGTGTAACACCAAATCGTCAGAAGGTGCTGTTCCCATGGTGCAAATGGAGCAGAGGGTTTCAAATTTTTCACAAAAAGACACATGCTTAAAGTGAGAGTGAGGATAAAGTAAAATAATTTCCTTCCATGATTTTAATCTATCCCCAACATAGCAGGAGAAAAAACATTTAGAATAATAAGAAGAAGGTTTTTATAGGAAATGCGGTCCCATTTCTTTTGGAACACAATGTTCATTATGTGCTAAAAATGTTTCACAGTGACTACCATCATTACAAACTGGTTGTCCTTTGGAAAGGCACAGAAATATTGAGTTTGTTTTTACGCAATGTTCATGCAGGACTTTCATGGTGACGGACACTTATAACCTTCTACAGAGATAAAGAGCTTTGGATTGACTAGAAGTGAATGGATGTAATTTGCATAGGGACGCTTGCTCCATGTGTTCTATTTTCTCTTTATTACTTTAATATCAGTGCTTTTGAAGATACTGTCACTGATCTGAAACAAACTATCTTTGTTTTTCCTGTTCCCTCATTTGTAAATAAAACTGTGACCCTGCTGATTTTTTACTTCTTTCTTGTTCACGGTGTATGAAGCCAGCTTTTATTATTTTTGTTCAGTTCACTGCTAGGAAAATGTGACACCTTTATTCAGTTTCATAATTTTGATTATTTTGATGGGTGCCTTTGAAATAAGGCAAGAACTGAATAATTTTAATAATTTTTGTTTTTAGCAGTGGTCTTTTTTGTTTTGCTGCAAAGATATTAAGGAAGACAACGGATATGATTTGCATGTGTGTGTGTGTGTGTGTGTGTGTGTGTGCGTGCGTGTGTGTGTGTGAGAATTGTAGGTTCATATTTTTGTAAATATAGTTATGATGAAATCAATGCTTCACCAGCCATGAACCTCACCGCATGTCACTGCTGCCAAGTTTACCTGCAACCATCAAACACTGAAGCACACTCTGGCTAACACTGTTGAATTCGTAGAATAAAGTCAACAGTGTGCTACGGAGAGTTTGTAGTGCTACCTTTCTCTTTACCCTGAACAGCAAAGAATTGTAAAACAAAACATATATTAGAGAAATAATTGTTTTTCAGTGATCCTGCTGAAACACAAACAAACAAGGAAACAAAAGACAAACACGCACTTGTTAACTTAACATAAATTCCTTAGTTGAGGTGATAAATAAGATGAAAGCAAAGAAGAATGGAAAGGATTAACAATTTGACCATATTATGCAGCTTGTTGCTCTTACAAAAATTTGACACAAAGTAAAACATTTAAAGTTGACATTATATAAATAAGGATGTATAACACTATTGAATTATGACAATCAAAAAACTTGTAGATATAGTGTATGTCTATCTACTGAGGCAACAGTCTCTTCTTTTTCAATAAAAGTAGAGCTAATGTCCCTCAGGCCAAACTCCAAATCCCCTTTATCCTCCACAGATCCTCCACAGAGGCACACCCACATCCTTCATTGTTTAATTATAGAAGAAGGGGAAAAGAAGTTTGAACTTTTCCCAACTTCCACCTCAGAGTGCCTCAACCGTGAAGTTTTAACAGAAATCACACTTTGCTACAACTCTGTCATGTGTCAAACATAGGTCATTACCCAGTGGCCACTTAACCCCCGAAGGAAAAAAAATCAAAAAAATAAAGCTGTTGATCTTAATTCCTCCAATGATACAAGGTATTAACTTGACAGCAGCTACGCAGATCTTTTCAGTTTCATTTTAATTGAAGGAGACAAATATGATCCCAATGTTAATATGGTTTAGGAGAACGGGCACTTGAGAGGATTAGAAAGGCAAAGAGCGAAGGAAAACTGTAATAACAAGAGAGAAAAGAGGAAGAGAGATGAGAGGGGAAACAGAGCGAAGAAGCAGACGGATGAGTGGAAAATGAGGGGAAGAGAAATACAGAGAGGGGTGAGTAGCAAATGATGAGGAAGGGTGGTGAAGATAGACGGGATGCTCTGAGCTCACTAATCGCATCTCCCTAAAGTTGCCTGACATTTTTCTGTATAGTAAGCTCATGCTGCCACCCAACCGTGTTGACTGTGATGAGATACTGCAGGATACAATCAATAAAATACAGGAGTGAGGAAGAATGATGGAGTAGCAGAGGGTTGATGTGAACATGAAATTGAAATTACAAAGAAAATAAGGACATATTCCACTTTTTCTGCAATTGCTTCCTGCAAAAGTAATTTTGGGAATAGTGAGTCACATACTTTATATAAGACAGTATTGTTTTCACATGCATGAATCTTCCTTTGAAAATTATCTTTCAGAATTCATTTGATTGACATCAGTATTTAATTTACACCTAGAACTCAGGTGAATCATTTGTAAGGCTATTGCACTGAGAGAAAAAATAAAGTGCAGACGAGAACATCTATGGCTGTGTGATTAATATTTCGAACAAATAGATGTACTAGTATGAAAAAAAAGGAAATCAATGCTGAGAGACGATAGATGGTGTAACGATCACCTCCTCCGGTTCCTACTTGTGATTTTTCCTAGGTCACGTAGGATGTGTAAAATTAATGTCTTACCCTAAACAGCTTCTTTGTCATAACTGCTATCCTTTGTGTCTCTATGTATCATCTTGTCATTTCCCTGTCTCTTTCCCAGCTCACCCCCATCTGAACAACCACACATCATCCCCTCATCGCCATGCATTTTTAGAACACTGGCTCGCCTAACACTCAGAATATCGATAAACTTCTGTGGTAGGTATTAACATGCTGATGTTCCTTTTGTGACCAAGTGATTATTTACCCCATGTTTTGCCAAACATTAACTTGAATTCCCTCATGTTCAGGAACTCTGTGCCAGCTGGCAAGATCTGGTTCCTGACACCCAGAAGCCGTTACTGCTTTTCTCAGAGTCTGGTTTTGTGGCCACGTTCAAACCAAACTGAAACACTCTTCAAGTAAAAAGTATTCCTAAGTTGATTTCATGTGAAATCATTGTAGAATTTGAGCACAAAGAGGGTGTTTTTAAAGTATACCCATGAGCTTGTTTCTGGAGTTTTGGAGTTAGTGGTCCTACTAAGCTTAGTGTATTGTGGTCAGATCTTCGCCCTGGATCTGGACACCATAAGCAATGGGGCACAAGCAGGCCATCAGTGAACAAAGATTGACACCAGACAAAGCTATACTGTTAATACTTGTCTGTGACTTAATAATTTGGAAGAGAGCTGAATTGCCATCGCTTATGGTAGCACAGCTACTGTAGCCAGTTCAAGAACTCAAATTATCTACCTGGTCAAATAAATGTGAAACACAATTTCATATACCCAAAATAAATAAATGAAATTAAATAAACAGCAAATAAATAAATAATGTAAATGCCTGCGAAAAGATTTTTACCTATTAAATATCATTAACGCTGTGCAAAACAAGAAGGAACAGACGCACAGTCTGCTATAATTAACTTTCTGAGTTTTGGTCCTCTGTTTACTTAAAAATTAAGTCTCTGTTAAACTTTATGTATACATGTAAACAATCAGCCAAACACAGACACCAAAAGAAAAGTGTCCGTATTCAAAAGGTTTGGGTTCCAAGACTTGATGTCAGCTGTAGAGAATACTCAGGATATGGTCCATGTTGGGTTCAAAGAGGCTGTATATTTTTGTTATTTGATTTTTTTGAAACCTGTGTCATCATTATGACATCATTATTCCCAGGCTTCCCGAGGAGACAGACTCACCCTTCCCTTGCACACAGGGATACAGTATATTGTTGGAAATCCCCCCACCCACCCACTTTCCCCAGCATAGGAAGACACACACACACATACACACACACACACACACACACACACACACACACACACACACACACACACACACACACACACACACACACACACACACACACACACACACACACACACACAACTCAACACACAGGAAATGGAGACAATGATGAAACCTCAGTGTAACATTGTGGGCTCAGATACACAAAAGGACTGACAAATGTCAATCATACCATCAAAACAGATTATCATTCTGAGATTACTGTGTGTAGATTAGATTGTGGTGTGTGTGAGAGGGACACAAAGAGGTCTCACTGATATCTGAAATTAAATCACAAGATTAAAAGATTAAAAGAGTACTTTGCTTTTGTGCAGACACAGGATTCTATTGATAAAGAGACTCCTAAAAGACTGCCATGAAGAAAAGGGAGATCTAAAGGTGATCCTCTGAATCTACCATGTTCATCAGGTTCATTGTCTCCATCCAATTGGGATGTGTTCCATTCAAATGTGACCTCACAAATGGGGTTACTCTAGTGACATCCATACTGTCTACTGCATGCATTTTGTTTCCCTTATGCTTATGCACAACTATGTAGGCTCTGTGATACAAAAGAAGTGATTCCCTCTGCAGTGTGCATTACAAAAATTTTCAGCAATGCCAGCACCTCAAGAAGCTCATGTTAATGTAACCACATTTCAGGTCAGAAGTGAACCCTGTTGAGGGGCATTTTGGTGTTGAATTTCTACCTGCTTATATTGGGAAAAAGCTGGGTGTCTAGTAGAAATAAATTGGCCCCTGTGGTATCTTCTTCTGTCGTTTCAGCAGATTTTGACTCTTGAAAATTACTCCATGTCTTGCTAAAGCAATCAAGTTGTGACCACCTTCCTGTCCAGGTCAACAGCTCTCAGTCAAGGAAACCCAAACTGGTAGACATTCATCAACCCCTTCTTAATCTTTGCTAGCAAGTTAAGGCGTAAGTATATCTGTCACAAACACAGTTGCCAATTGGTTTGCAATCAGCAGCCTGGTCTTGGAAGACAGACATAATGGCAGGTGCTCACAACCCTAATCCAACTGCTCGAGACACAGGGAATCTCACAAATACTCATTATTGAACAGCCACTCCCTGTCAGACATTTCCTAGGCCTGCTGGGAGCTGTGGAGAAGAAAATGTACTATGCAACAGAGAAGAGATTCATTCTAAAAACAGTCTGGATAGACACCATCCCACTGTGACAATGTACCACTCATCCCCTGACCAAGACACCTGCATGTGTGGCTTGAAAATTACTATCTTCATAGAAGTGATTCAAGCAAACTTGATATTCATAAACCGATAGTCAGGAAAGGTTTCACAGAAAACTGAGCAATGTTTTGGCTTTGCATGGCTAACGTGTTATCTTATTGGAGGATATTAAAATTCTTACTAAATGGACTGTTTGGCAATATGAAGCAGTTCACTCAGGATGGGCATTTCTAAGGGAAACATTAAAAGAACAACAGTGTGAGTATTTGGAGATGATATGGACTGAATTAATTTAAAAAAAGTGTCCGTACTGTGGATTAAAGGAATCAATGTTATGTAAACCCCAATATTTATCCCTCTATTTTGTAGTCTGAGTGTTAGTTAAATGTTATTGAGGGTGGAACTGCTGTTATCGGTCATTCCAACAACCTGAAACAACTTTAGACACAAAATGACCTTCAGTACAGGACTTTTCAATGGGGTGGCCTGCAAACGGCATACCAAAAGAATCCTAATTAAGCAATCCCATCAACAGTGAACATTTTTATTCTTGTTATGTCCATTGACATCAAGGGGAATTAAAAAAAGAGTCAAATTTGTGCAACGTTGCACAGTGTTTATGGTATTTTCTGTCAGTTGTGACTGTACATGTGAAATGAGAGTGATAAAGTCTGACATAAAAAAAGTCTATGCATAAGTCTGTAGGAGTCAGCTTGTGTTATAAAGCGAGGAAGATATAAGATTTAGAGCCAGACAGTATTGCCGTTATTGTATATATAAGAGAATAACTTATCAGTTTATTGAAGTTCAAATACAAAGTGCAAATGTACACGGATACAGTAGGTGTGGGGGAGCTAATGTCTCAGGCTCCTCAATATTGCCTCTCCCCGGGTTTTTTTCAAAATAACGCCATTGCTGACCCTTTGAGTTGAAAAATTCACTATACTTTATCCTAAGAAGACCCGTGTCTTTCAAATATTTATGAGGGGGATGAGCTGCACAGTGGTGTGTGTGTGTGTGTGCGTGGGGATCAGCATGTGCTTTCCCCTATAACTCCTCTATTGTGAAGTAACATATATGTATGTAAATATGTATATTTTCCACGTGTATTTTTGCCAGGGAACGAGCATATCCTGGACTGTGACCACCCATTCTTAAGTGTGTCGTCTTTTCCCATCATATTTCTTAAAGCCTTTTAGACACACTCAGTACTGTTCTACTGTATCAAAGAGAAACATTGAAAGCAGAATTTCATCTGTAGCTTATCATTACTAAGCTCACATTGTGGCAGAGACTTCAAAGGAAATCCACTTTGGCTCGGATAACTGCACTGGATCTCTTATAGGCAATAAAATATATTGAAACATGGAAGAGGGTTAGTGAAGCTGCTCAAGGAGCAGGTCAGTACATATTTGGAAGCAATGAATGGTTAATAAGAAAGTTATGAAATATGATATATATACTGTATATAGTATCCTTTGCTGAGATGTGATGTACAAAACAGAAAATCCAAAGCCTGTAATTACTTCCAGATATATATCTGGAAGTAATTATAAATAAAACACCGTTTGCAATTGTCATTTTTTAAAAAAACAAACAAACACAAGAACTTTCAGAAATCTTTGCATTCCTGACCATTCCAAAGGGCCCTTCCTCTCCAAGAGTTACAATCCTAGTCATATGTTGCACATGTAAATTTATTCTTCTGAATGAAACTAACATTTCATACGTTCTGCTTTGCTTCATTTTAGTTTTTCGGGTAATGCCTAACAAAGAGGAAAAGTCAGAATGTCCTACCTGACAGCAAGAGTTCCTCTTTTTCTCCTTCATCAACATCCAAAATTTAGCGGGTTCTTCTTTGCCCCTTAAACAACACTGCTGTTAAGTTCACATTTATGCAATGATCATTTCACCGAAAAACCAAACGCACTTTATTGTGTTTTGGCTATTGGTTAACACGAGGACAACAAGCTTAGAAATACCATTCTAAGCTTGTTGTGTTACTCCCCTTAAGGCAACGATGGTAAAACCCATCTAAATACTGTATGTGTTTATTAAGGTCCCTAACAACCCTTATTCTACTATAGCCAAAGCAACAACAACAAAAAAACAGACTAACTTTCTGAAGATTCCTCTAATGTGGAGTTGTAGAGTCAGCAAGTATTTTTTGTGACATCCCACTAACATAAATAAACCAATCACTTTATCCTTCATTTCTAAATACTGTGAGGAAATTCAGAATAATTTCCACCTCCTTGGAATCTCCTTTACAAGAAGGCTGCCAGCATTGAATTGTGAAAACTCACGAAAGAAGAAGAGATAGGAGCTTCGTGATGGTTGAAGGTCCTGTTGATTTTATATTGCTCTAAACTTGATGGAAGTCTCAGGATCAAAAGGTCATCTTTCCGTCCTGCATAGGGTGATTGCTTCAAAGACCATGAGTCAAAGATCCTTGTTATACCTCTCTGACAGAAACAGTGGGTGACTTACAGAGTTATGCCAAAGAAAAGGGAAAAAGATGAAAGGGAGGAAGCTGAGGTGTAGCAGCATCGACAGAAAAAAAGGGCAAACAATGGTGTGGCTACTGAAGAACTTGCATTTATGATCATTCCAATGTGTCTGTCACCAATAGTGCCATATATAAAAGATCTTTGTGTTCCTTCAGAGTGGTCTAGTTTCCACATCGACTACTTGTGTGTAAAAGTAGTGTTAATTCTCAATTATAGTGAAAATTATCCCAGTATTCCGCAGATTCCTGCAAAATATGCAGCTTATAGTGTTTTTCAGGTCTTTCAGGCGGCACGGTGGCGCAGTGGTTAGCGCTGCCGCCTCACAACACGGCGGACTCGGGTTCGAGTCCCACTCTGTGCAGAGTTTGCATGCTCTCCCCGTGTCTGCGTGGGTTCTCTCCGGGTTCTGCGGCTTCCTCCCACCTCCAAAAGCATGCGCTTCAGGTTGAATGCCCGTTCCAAATTGCCCGTGAGAATGAGTGTGTGTGTGTGCATGGTTGTATGTCTTTGTGTGTGGCTCTGTAGTGCACTGGCGTCGTGCCCGGAGTGTCCCCCACCTCACGCCCTATGCCGCTGAGATAGGCTCCGGCTCCCCGTGACCCGCTGCGGCGGATATAGCGGTGGTAATCTGAAGATGACTGACTGCTTTCATTTCCAGCCAAAGCCACTAATTTCCCTCCTTGTGTCATCATCGTTTTTGACCAAAATGATCAAAAATGTTTTATTGAAAAAGTTCTAAATATTCACGGAATGTTACCTTAAAAGTGTTCATGACAGATGAGCAATGTCGGTGGCTATCTGCTGAACTTTTTGAAGCTTTGGCATCTACATTTAAATTTGGCTAATAATAGAGGATAATGAAACAGCGTGTATAACAATGTATAATAAGTGTGAATAATAGTAAAACCATAGTTTACTTGCATTTACTTTCAGTAAATACACACATAACAAGTAACCAACTTATGATCCTGGCAGTCCTAATCTCCATGGGGTTTCTTGGCTTTTTTACTTGTATCACAGTCTTCTTTACTGAATCTTGAATCAGAAATAACATAGAAGGTGTCAGAAGTTAAAAAAAAAAAAATTGGTGTGTCATAATTTTAAAAGATAAGGATGCTAAAGCATTGATCAGATCCAGGTTCTGCGTTTCAAGAAGCTCAAGATTAGAGATGCTGGAACAATCCTGCAAAAACATCTTCTGTAACTCATAACTCATTCACACAAATGTATGACAGGTGAAAATCTTCCGGTGAGACACTGTGACCTCTGGAAACTGAAATGGATTGAAATGGCATCAAAGTAGCTTCTCAAAGAAGAATTATCAGCAAAGACCTCAGCCTGTCAGGGAGTAAGGTCTGGACTCTTAAGTGTTTAGTTGGTAAGAATACTAAAATTCTCCACAATTTTCACAATGGGCACCGACACTTTAATTAGTGAAGAAGCCAACAAGTTGTGAAAAAGAACATAGAATTAAAACTTGAAAAAAGAAACAGTTTCTTTCATATCGATAGTTTGTATAGGTATGCCCTCACATTAAATAAGAATCATTCACAAGTTATCAGAGGAGATGGAACTAACTTCTGTGGTACACAAACTGCTCTATTTTCCATTCAATTTGTATTGGAGTGAAAATCTTCCCTCATCTCACTTCTCTCTGACCAACCCTGTGACAGATGAGAAATTGAACAATTGATATTTCTGGCAGGAACTCAATTAAATCCTGTGGCCACAGTCAAAGAAATTACATAAAAGGAACAGGTGTGTGTGTGTGTGTGTGTGTGTGTGTGTGTGTGTGTGTGTGTGTGTGTGTGTGTGTGTGTGTGTGTGTGTGTGTGTGTGTGTGTGTGTGTGTGTGTGTGTGTGTGTGTGTGTGCGTGCGTGTGTGTGTGTGCGTGTGGTACGTGAACACATATACTTTATATAAACCTGGATTTCATTGAATTTTTGAAGTTAGCATAAAAGTAAAAAAATCAATAAGTCAAGATACACCTACAGAATTCCAAAGATTGGAGAGCTGTGTGATCAGAGTTGCCTGTAAGTCAAGTCATGATATTATAAGGAATTTATCATCTATGTACTACATTTCTTTCTGCTGTTGTGTGATTACATTAATTATGATAAAATTAACTTTTCCTATAATCTTCCTGTTACATCTGTTACCATTATGGTGGGGATAGGCATAAAATTTGAAAGAATAAAAGAAATATTGTGACAGAAAAAGAAGAAAGAACTGTGTAAATAGTAGTGATGGAGCAGAATGGAGACGGTAGAGAGGGACAGTAAATGAGAATAACGAGAGAGAGACAAGCTGCCCCTGTGGCACTATGTGATAAGGATATTATGTAGATTGAAATGCTTCATGCAGGTTGAAATCATCATAAAGTGTTGCAGCAATTTTCTTTTTAAGCTCACATCATGGCTTAACTGTCAAATTATAGACAGACTCAATTTTGAACTTTTAGTGTGACCTGAATGCTGATCAAGTTTCTGATCTGTGGCACATTTGAAGTTTGAAGACATAGACTTACATTTTGAATAACTGTCAACAGAAAAAAAATTCTGAAAAATGAAGGTGTGTATCATTATGAACACAAAGTGTAATGTAAATAATATCATATTTGTTCTATACCTGATAATTTGGAAAGGACTGAAATACATACTTAGTATTTTCACAATCTGGAAAGGATTGAAATACATACTTAATATTTTCACAAAAGCATCCATTTCAATACTAGCAAAATAACCCTGAAGGAGAGAGCCACTACAACCTGAAATGTGGACAGGATGTTATCTACTGGTGGATACTTAAACTGGCATTAGGAAAATTAATAATAGGCAGAGCTTTGATATATGGAGAAGCAAACAAAACATAACATAACAAAACTGCATGAGATAAAGATGGAAGAAGATGCCACGATGCCAGTCACAGGGATAAAAGAGATGGGAACAGAAGAAACAGGGCAGGTTCGGTAATGACTGAGCATTTGCACCCCACTGTGCAGCTAAACTATTTCTGGGACCCCAATCTTTTAATCCCCTCCTTGCCTGCTTACAAAGCATTTTGAAATCCCTGAGAGCATCCTGTCAACTGTAAAGCTACAAATAGAGCATCAAATAGCTTAATAATGTCACAAATAATGGTGTTGTCTCATGGTTCCTTCTATTTTGTTCGCACTGGACAGCGTACTTTACACAAATTATGTTACAACTTAAAAATAGTTATGGTTAAATACTATTACATTTATTCAGACAACTGATGATTTGAGATTATTTATCATTACCGCAACACAACAGTTTGACGTCTAGAGTCTAACCTCATCACTCCCTGCTGATATGTTCATGGATATATTGGGGAGTAATGAGAAGCTTATTGAACTTCTGTTAGTTAGTTAGTTAGTTAGTTAGTTAGTTAGTTAGTTAGTTAGTTAGTTAGTTAGTTACTTACTTACTTACTTACTTACTTACTTACTTACTTACTTACTTACTTACTTACTTAGTTAATTGAATTTTGTTATGTTACTGTTTGTGATCTCAGGTTTGTTTTTTTTATCTTATGTTTGCATTTTTGGGGATTTTTGGCTCCTGATTGAGAATTTAAACTGCCTTCCATTTCAATCAAACTAGCTTTTGTTTCAGTCAAGCTATCTCTCCTGCACATGTTCTCTCTTACATGTACACTGTGTGTGTGTGTGTGTGTGTGTGCGTGCGTGCATGCGTGCATGTGTGTGTGTGTGTGTGTGTGTGTGTGTGTGTGTGTGTGTGTGTGTGTGTGTGTTTGTGTGCGTGTGTGTGTTTGTGCGTGCTTGTGTGCTTGTGTGCGTGTTTGTGTTTGTGAGAGAGACAGAGAGAGAATTTGATGAGAGTAGGAATGAATTATGTGTTAAAAGGCCTCTCACATGTTGGAGTGTACATCATGAGAGCTTTTCTCAGATGATTCTCAAGGTTTAAAGGTACGTTATCAATATTATACATTCCTTTCCAAATGATTACCTGCCTCAATAAGAATCTCATTTATTTTAGAAAGGGGATAGTGGTAGAATGGACAAGGAGTTAAGCTCATGTAAGACAGGTTTGAGGCTGGGTACCTTGTAGTCAGGGATACAGATACATAGCCTCTGCCTCCCCTATACCAGGGTGTCACACAGTCAAAAGGGGTCTGACGTGAAGTTGGCCTGCCCGTAAACTGCTAAGGCAGGCTACCTCTCGATGTGATGTGGAGATGAACAAAAGAGATGGTGTAATCCAGAGGATTGACATGGCTGCAACAGTCACGATTGAACAGGTTAAAGCTTTTCCTCAACTCAGTGTGATTGACGTGATTGTCAAGAATACCAATGACATAGCAGAGAGGAGAAGTGGGCTCCCTTCTCAATTCAGGACTTTCATATATTTTTGGCAATAATAATCTTTTCTGGGATGATCTAAATTCATAAAAGGGCAGGTGTGTGCAAGAGAGGGGCCCAAGATTTCACATTTCTTCAGGGCTGCATGACCAGGGACAGTTTTGAGGCCATTTTCCCTTCATCTGTGTGACATCAAAGAGGATGAAGAAAATCAGAAAAAAGAAGGACTATTCTGAATCAAACCCTTCTGCATCCATTGATGATTGCAACCCTATCTTCCAGCCATGAAAATCAGTATTGATGAGGATACAGTATGATGGCAAGCAAGGCCAGAAATGGATTCAGACTGTTCATGTAAGGCAACCCGACAAAATTTGGATTCTAACTGTCTTAGAGCTGGCACCTCGTCTAGGATGTACCCTGCCTCCGTCTCTCGCCCAAGGTAGATGAGTAGCTATAGAGGAGACAATGGTGATCATCTACAAGAAGATGGATAGATGCCTCCAAAACAGAATTCTCTGAGGTTTTCCTCTTCACAGAGACCACGATCATGCAAATTGACTACACAGTTAAACAAGCTACTCTTGATTTACTTTAGGTTTTGCTCAACAAGGAACTCAACTATGAACTTTTGGGCTTTTGTATTTCTTATTTCTTTAAATATAGTTGGTTTGAATTAAATAAGTTGTATGAATGTAGAGCTATATAATTAATTAGAAATATAACTATTTATTCATAGACTGATTAACAATGAAATATACCTGCCCTGGGAATAATGTTAAACAGAGAGGTTAATGTAAGTAGGCTTATACTAGATGAGCTGTTTGAACTGTAATGTGTGATAAGAATGCATCATAGATAGCATTAAAGATGTACCTTTTTTAATTATTTCCACAACTATCATGTATTTTTAATTTGTTTTTGCGTTTTTTGATTCCAAAAATTATCTTATCTATAGAACCAAAAGCATGATATGATCCAAACCCTATGTTTTCTCATCTATTGGAAGACTGGAGCAGGGGTCACATAGGATCTGTCCTGCAGAAAATGGTTGCTTTGACTCTCCAGAATTTGGGAACAGACTAAAAATAGTAAATGTGACAATTTTGCAGGATATTTATAAAGATTAGTGTGATTTCTTATGTCATTGATCACTCTGTCTTGTCATTCCATTAAGCAAAATCACCATACGAACGGATTGGCCTTTAAACAAGTCCTCATAATTGTTGATGGACAAACAAAGTAGGCCTGCATTCATTGGCACTGTTTTTGAAACATTTATAGTACATTTATAATGGTTTATAAGTTCAAACAGAAAAATCAAAGCTAAATCTTGCAGACTTGCCCCAGAGGACATGTTCCCTGCATGATATACCTTCACAATGATTGGGCCCCAGAATTACTAGGTCAATTTTTCCTATACGGTCTTGGCAAAGTGTTATTCAGTGGGGAAGTACATTGAATAGTATTCACCCAGGAGTGAATAACATGAGCCCTCGTTGTAAAATCTCTTAATATTTGACACACTGTTTGGCATCTTAACAATAACAGCTTCTTTGATTTTAACAAAATTTAAAATCAAACAAGCTGTGTGGTACAGTATAATGAGAGCCACGCAGTGAGTACAGTGGTATCTGTTTTTGAGTCAGGCCTGTAAAAGGTGATGTGTATCATCACCCAACATTAAAAGAGTTAGTGAGACAGCCATTAGGCATGCACCACCACTGCTGCCTGAATTATGTCATTAAACACCTGGACACTCATTTGCTTTATGGTTACATATTCTTTTATTAATTCTTGTGTTAGATATTGAAGCACTGAAACTTAACTTTCAGTGTTGTAAACCCTAGCATTGGGAGAAGCCTCCATGTCATGCTGTTAAATGTTCATTGCAGTATGACTTAGCGTTGCTTTGATAAGTGTGCTGATTCAATTCCGTCTACAATACACTCTACCAAGAACTGTGAAATATTCATATCCAGTCACATATTGCTGCTACATAAACTGTATGGTTAATGTACCTATTGATTATTACAATAAAAATCTACGAAAACGCTGACTGCACACGCTGGGCTATAATGACCAATTTAACACACATGAATGAGCAGTCATATCTATAGACATTCTCAAGCATGAGAGCAGCTGCAGCCACTCACTCTTGCCAAGATTATAATCGCATGTACTTACACACCAAGCCACAATTCCAATCATCGTAGACAGAAAGACTTTCAATCCATACTTTATTGTACTTTTATTCTGCCTTTCTACTACAACAATGACTCTCTTAGGGTCTTTTAACACTTTGATTTCACGGATGATCATTACCATGTAAGTGGGGCAAATAAGACTGGACCAACCCACTTGTGCAACTTCCCCTTGTTAATTTATATTTTTAGTGATGTAAAATGTTGTTTGAATGCACACTAAAGACTAATATAATCGATTCCTTGTATAAGAAAGTAAAAGACAACATGACTTTTCTTGCAACTAGCACGTTAGAAGAAGCAAAATCTGTATTTATAGCTCTCTACATGCAAGCATGATGAATATATAAACTGTCACTGTAACATCATCCCTGAGCTTGTGGACTATTGTCTTGGGGTTGACATCTTCATTTCGTGGAGACAGAAATGATGGATGACAGGGAGGAGCTGACAAGGAGAGCACTGAATCTCACTGAAAAGCCAAGGACACTCACCTTTGTTGTGATTTTCTAAGCACAAGTTAGGGATGCTGAAAAGCATACATATAAAATTATTTTTATTCTAAAATGAACGATAAAAAATGGAACCACACAAAATGGACATCATGCTGTGTTAAAGCCTTGAAATGAGTTATTGTGGCAATAAACTCACTAAAAACTAACTAAATCAATAAATTCAGTGTATTTCTAGCATGTTTTAGTTAAAATAAAGTAAGCAGCAGATCGTCTGCGAAGAAGAGTCTTCGAAGCTAGTAAAATTATTTTTTGCTTCTTTGCCATATTAGTAACTGGCAACTATACTTACTTTTTCTTAATTCATCCCTATAAAAGCAACCAGTTTGTTTCCAATAGTTCATCAGGAAACATCACAATATGTTAGCATTCTTCTACCTCATTGTGTGAAATATGGAAATGTTTGTGTGTAGCTAAAAGCTGATGAGCATTAATTGATCTTTAGTTTCTCAACTGCATCATCCACTCTGCAATTATAAAGATGAATCAATTAATAAAGATCAACAGCTTGAACAATAACAAAAGCCACTACATTGACACATCAACAAACCAACCTATGCAGATGAAGACTTTATGAAAGTACAGACACACATTAACTCTTAGTATTAATGGGTTTACAATTGGCTACACCACATACATCACTTTTAGTTGACAGACTATGCAGCAGTTCTCTATATCGGCATCTCTGTGTCTCTTTTTTAAAGGGAGATTCACATTCACACACAAACACACAGACAATGTTTGACTCTTAATGAGTACCAAGCATTGCCAATTCAGACTGCACACATAGACCCACTTAATAATTAAAGACTCTTATTGATTGTTGAATTATAATGCTTGTATTGAGGGAAATTAGCCAATGCTGTTTATAACACTGCAGATTGTCTTTGATAAAACAGGCTTTAATTCAGTGGGTGAATAGAGATTAATGTGAATGGGGATAAAGGGATGCAGGAGGAAAGCTGGAAAGACAGTCAAAGTCACGGAGATTTAAAGGGCATCTTAAACGATACTAATATAAACAAACATTTTAGAATTTGGAGAGAAATGAAGATCAAACAAAAAAGCTGTATTTTTGAACTTATCCAACACTCCATGAAAAGTCATATTTACAGGATTTAAATGAATTCTAGTCAATTATAGTGAACAGTGACTGATATGCATTGGGAGGATGTGATAGAACAGTTTTTGGATGCATTTTGGAGTTCAAAGGTCAAAATAACTGTATGTACAGTATGTATGTATGTATGTATGTATGTATGTATGTATGTATGTATGTATGTATGTATGTATGTATGTATGTATGTATGTATGTATCAGGTATAAGCGCACAGCTGCACTTTCCAGGTCTCTGGATATGTCATCTTTCGTTCCCATTGAAAATTTTCCTATTCTACCATAAACAGTCACATTTATCATTTAAATACACAATCGCACATTCACACAGTTTGAACACATCCTTGTTTTTCACCATCATGACTGGGGTATAAAATATGGTGGCATATATCATCTAAATGAATGGAGGTCGACTGGTAAAAAAGAAGATCTAGATAGTATGACTTGATATACCTTTGAATAGGGAGGTGCAGACAGACATGAGAATCAAAGATAAAATGCAGACCTATCACAAGACTGTGACTGACATTCAGGTAGGTGTGTGTGTGTGTGTGTGTGTGTGCGTGCGTGCGTGCGTGCATGCGTGCGTGTGTGTGTGTGAGTTTGTGTCTGTCTCTGCATGTTGGCATGGTAATGTCTGGAGGCAACAAAGTCAAAGTAAAACATGTGAATTGAGTCAGTTTGCCTTGAAGTTAAAAGAAGATGAGTTTATAGATTTCTTGAACTGTGCTATCTGTCTCAAAAGCATAGAAGTGAATGTGCACGCATGCATGAACCCCCTCTCCCCCTTCTTGTTCTGCCTTTTATTTCATTTCTCTCTTTCTCCCCTCTATTGATGCCATTTGCCATTTTATTTTCCTCTTTCCTGCCAAGTTGTTCTTATGAAGTATCCTCTCTTTACTCAAGCCTCTTTGTGGTGACAGTATGGTATGTCACATTAACCTTGCTGCCAGGCATTCAATCATCAATGGATAGCAAACGTTAGACACACAGACATGCGTGCGTGTGTGTGTCTATCTGACAATATATCTGGGTGTAGACAAAGAGAAATTATGGTGGTTGAATATGGGCATTCCTTCTGTAATCAAGCAGAGGGTGTAAGAGACAATCCAGATTCATATGAAGTGAATTTGTGTGTACTAAAGTAGCTCTTCTCCGAATAAATCGTGAACTCCATGTGGCAAGTTAGCATTCTTTACATACTTCTGTAATATCAGCCTTTGCATTTCAGATTTTTATATAATTAATGTAATCTCTTTATTAACATATAATAAAGTAAATTATCAACATTTGTGGAAAGATTTTTTATAGTTTATCATATAGGTAATAATAGACAATATTTTGGGTTATAAACACCATGAACAGGAAAGCACAGTTTGAGTTTATATCTTGACTAATTTGATGAAAGCAGGGACCCTGCTGCAGCTTGTCAAACACTGGATTACTGTTACTTGTGAGCTCATAGAATTGATAGTCTGCATCTGGACTTCTGCACTTCTCTGACGAATCTCTGATGTTCTCAACTTTTGGTTACCACTTGAGACTTTTAGACAAGGAGCTTATCGACTGCTGGCAATGATTTATGATATGACAAATAGAGGGGAAGGGAGGAACTGTGAAAATCTCATTCCACAGCAAAGTGAAAGTAGCACATTCCTTTTTTTGCCATATTTTAAAATTCTGGAATATACATTAAATTACACTGTACAGTTGTATCTCCTCACTCAGCAAACCTATACCTCCTTTTTTGCTCTTGCTCGCTCCTGCTGGTCCTCTTTTGTCTGACTTATTTGATACATTTTTCTATTTTTTCAAACCCTATATGTGTCTTTGACTCTCCATCCCATTCCTTCTTATTTCTTATCTCTCATCCCATTGAGACTGCTCTCCTCCTTCCTGTAGTCTCTTTCCTTCATGGTGATCATTATACGCTTGTCTGAACCTTCCCTGACACTCCCTGCAGGATGGGTGGTGGATGCACACACACACACACACAAACACACACACACACACACACACACACACACACACACACACATACACACACACACACACACATCATATGGACAAATACTTCCATGATACCAAATTTAAAATTTAGTACACATGAATCCAACACACAATAGATACACTCACACTGTCGTGGTTCTCTCAAGCTGACATGCACTTTCATGAAGCAGCAAGGAAAGTCAGCTCATGGGCGGCAGTAGCTCAGTCTAGGTCTTGGACTGGGGACCGGAAGTCACTGGTTCGAGACCCAGATGGCCCAAAATGTTTTGAGTGTGAGCTGGCAGTGGGAGGCTTCAGCTCACCTCCTGAGCACACTGCCAAGGTGCCCCTGAGAGAGGCACCCCCCCCCCCCATCATTGTTTACCCAGTGGTGCGTCCGCCTAGCCAGTCTCCAGACCTAAATCGAATAGAGAATCTTTGGAGGGAGCTGAAACTTTGTGTTGCTCAGCGACAGCCCCGAAACCTGACTCCACTTAAATAGAGAAGATTTGTGTAAAGGAGTGGGCCAAAATCCCTGTTGCCGTATGTGCAAGCCTGCTGAATAACTACAGGAAATGTTTGACCTCTGTAATTGCAAACAAAGGCTTCTGCACTTAATATTAGCACTGATTTTCTCATGGGTACAAATACTTATGAACCCCAGTAACATACAAATAAATCATTGAAAAATCATACGATGCTATTTCCGAATTTTTTATTTATTTTTTTTAGATTGTCTCTAACAGTGGAAATGCATCTATGATCATCAATTCAGGCCTTTCTCTATTTTCTAATTGGGAGAGCTTGCAAATCACAGGGGATGTACATACTTATGCTCCCTACTGTATATATGCATGTTCAAACATGAAAAGATAATATCCCTTTTTGTTCTTGTATGTCCTATGTGGGGTTCAGTGGCGAGGATGTTGGAGGTTCAGTGCTCTCACCTTCAATCTACAGACAATTTAAAGTCACCAGTTTACATCCTCTATATCACACGTTTTTATTGTTGGAAGAAGCCAGAGTACCCGCAGGTACAAGTCCTAGGTCCTTGATTTCAACACAAAATCTTCTTGCTGTGAGGCAACAGTGTTGCTGGCGTCTGTACCATAATACACACATGTATGAACACACAGGTGCACATACCCAGCAGATGTGGTGACATTTGTAGTAAATGGCTAAAAGGAATTCCTCTGCTGTTTATAAAGGATTTAAAAATCAAAAAACACAAATTAAAAATCCTCCTCTAAGCTGCTATTCAAAGGTGTATGATATGGGGGGTTGTTAATCGGTCATGTGTGGCAAAAAATCTCCTTCTCTATTTCTATATTTAGAAGTACAGAGACTCTTCACTGATTTTCAAGAACAACCTTCAAAAGAAAGAAAAACATTCAAGTTATATGTACGAATCTTTCTTCACTTTCTTAAGGAAAAAAGTAATTATTTTCCATGTTTGATTTTTCTGCAAAGTTTGTCTTTCCTGTTTACTTTTTAAGATGTCTTGCAGGGCATGTCATTCTATTGGCACAAGACTAAAAAAGTGTATATTTAAATCTCAAAAAGAGTTGTAGTAATATGGTAGAAATTTACAGAGGGACAGAGATTGGGGCTAAGCCTGATCCATGAAGCTTTCTGTCCTACTACATGTATTTCTTTTGACTAAAAGTTTGGATTATCTTAGTTTTGAAATGCTGAAGCAATTTGTGACCTTATTATCTAATTTCATATTTTACTGTGGTCACCGCAACCCAATTTCCTGAGATCACCATGTCACCGAACTCTAACATAGCAATGAACACCCTAATATCCCCTGAGAGAATTTTGTGTGTGCCAATAATGGCATTCTCTCTTTTGGCAAGCTTATGTCGGAGCACGAATGATTCTCCTAGGGAAATAGTATTGAGATCACTGATGTCGGAAAAGGACAGGGCGGTAACAAATTCAATGCAAGTCCAGGGCAGATTTTCTGTTACACTCCGTGGTTCGTCCAGGATGTTGCTCTTCTTTTTTTCATTACTACGTCCACTGTTCTAAAAATTGATGACACCTACAGATAGGTTGCAGCAACCATGACAACGAAGATTTGAAGTCTGTGCACCTTTAGCTCAGGTCACATTTAGCTGTTTTTGCAGTGGGAAATGATTGATAATGCCTATCTCTTCTGCCTCTACTCTCTCTAACCAGTGTCTGCTACTGTATGTATAGAATAAACCATCACTGTTCTTACATTGCATTTGACATGACACGTCTCACTTAATTAGCTGTACTGTATTGAGGCCAGATAATTATGTGCAGTCAGGTCTTGCAGTTCATTCTTTCTGTAATTTTTCAGTGATAATATTACATCATGTAGTCATCAGATAAGTTACTTTGTGGTTAAGAAAACTACCACAGGCAATCATATATTGGCAAAGAAAAAAAAAAATCAAACAGGATTTGTTAATCAGGTCATTCGCTCCCACAGCAGTTGGTAGCAGATTTCTATTCTGATCAAAATATGATCAGATGCCCAGTTTGGTCCGGCATCCCTTGGAAACATAAAAGTATTACAGTTCTATACAAACCTGTTATTACCATTATCAGCTTGTGACAAATCTCACCTCATTTGGCAGATACAGCAAAGAATTGGCAAAAATTGCACATTTATTGTCCAAAACTGCATGAGAATGCCCCGTGTAAAAACACGTTAACAAACACTTTCCTACACAGGAACACATAAGATGAATGGGAAAGGCAAGTGGAGGGGTTAAGGAGATTTGGGATTGGGCTAAAATCATTCCCAAGTTTCATGATAAAATGGATAATAAACTAAATGATTAATGAATCTATGCACGCATCACTTGCTTCCACAGGCTAAGAGTCACCTGCTCAAAGAGCCTACTAACTTCCACTAAATGATTAGTTATGTTTTTTAAATGTGGATGTCAAATAAACCTGCTTCAATTACTTGCCTTCTATATATTCAGTGCTTACACTTCAGGACATGAATCATCTTGTCACCAGGCTCAGTAGTTCAATAAGTGAAACTCCCACTTCTTTCAGTAGTTCATTAAAGTGTTCTGCAGTGGAAGTTTCGAATCCAATGTGACAAAATACAGAAACAAGAGAGAAAACAGAAAATACAACCAAATACATGAAAAACACAGCTGAGTACAGAACACACAACAGACACAAAAACAATACAAGCCATTGCAGCTACAAACACGTCCCGGATGTGCTCTTGTTTTTTCGACAAAAACAGTTTCTGTTGACATCTGTACTTCTTGGAGTGTTTTTGACTTTGGTTGTGCTTTCTGTATTTGCATGTTTTCTGAGGCTGAAGTGCATTGAGCTCACAGGGCAACCATGCAAAATGGATTATCTAGCAATAACTCAAAGATTGATTCTAAGAAACAGTTTTTGTAATGTCGGGGAAACAAAATTGAAATCCGTTGTGACAAACAGGCCTTTTGTTACTATATTATTCAGTTTGAATATTTGTTTACCATTTTGATGTTTCTCGTTTTGCAAGTCTTCAGTGGAACCAGAGACATATACATTTTCCAACTATATTTGCAGCAGAGACCGGAATTTCCTATAAATCTCAAGAAACCTAATTTTTTTTTTGGGTAGGGCTATTACTTGGCATTTAATTACACCACTTTATGCCTACCATCTCTACATCTCACATATGGTTATGGGATATCATAAGCGGAGCAGCAAATGCATCATTATCCTACACCCTCCTAGGTTGTTTCCTGGAGCGTCTAGATGTTGGTTAAATTTCAAAGCTGACAGATCCATACAAAAGTGCTTGGATGCACAGGTGCTGCAAAAGTGATGGGTTTAGAATCACCTGCCAGCAATACTTGGCATAAATTATGTCCTTTGGGTCACCTCAGAGGGATTAAGTGGGAGAGTGGATGTAACCAGTGAATCCTGCACAAAATTCAACAGTAAGGTGGTTGAAAATGCACTTGTGTGTGTGTGTGTGTGTGTGTGCATGCGTGCATGCGTGCGTGCGTGCGTGCGCGTGTGTGTGTGTGTGTGTGTGCTTGTAATGTGAGATCTTAATTATGTTTGTAATTAAGATCTCAAGAGAAAGAGTACAAAGAAAAGGAGTAAGACTGAACCACTTTTCCGCATCTACACCTTGACTGTGGAAGAGGATGGCATTAATGATCTAAAGTTTTAGAAAAGTGTTTTACTGATACTTTCCCCATAGCAGTACAGGCTATTATAAACAATTACCACATCTATTTTATCCCATGGCGAGAAAATCAGTTATGTCCAGTTTGGTGACAACGTGCTATTATTATATTTTTGGCAAAGGATTTATGTTTTTGTAATTTATTACAATATATTGGATATAACATATATCTTTCAGTTTTTAGGTGTTTAATATTATTGTAAGTCAAGTCACGGTTTTCTCCCCCGTGTCCATACGGGATTTGTTCATCCTTTAATAACCTCCTGATATCTTATTTGATAGATTCTCCGCTTCGTTATTTTTGTGCTTGCTTCAAACATCAGTTTTTACCAAGCTTTTTATTTCAAGACCTTTGTCAATCTTCCTTTTGCATAAATCGGTGACACAGTGTAACTATTCAAACACAGCTCAAATTTCGCTCCATGCAATTTGAACACTCACCATTCATATATTCTGCCTTTTCTTCATTTTTCCATTTCAGTAACTTGGAAAACAGATATGCACTTGATTTTTCATTCACCTTGCTGTTCTCAATACACATCCTATAAGTATGTACCTGTATCACTGTTCGAAATCCAAAGTGACACCAAAGTGCAAAGTCCAAAGTGCAACCAATGTGTATTGACTGTGTCAACTCAATGTACTGTACATTATGGTTGTGTAGCCATCATACAGCATGAAAGTAAGATTATGTTTTTGAGCGTTTCATTCAGCAAATGCATAGAAATCAAGCACATGTGTCATGACTCAGGTCGTGCTGCCTGGAGCAAACTGGTACCTTGTTTGAGTCTTTCCTTTGACAGTGCATGCTGCCACACTTTTTCTCAATTTACATCTTGAATTAGAAGAGTGAAGTGGATATAATGAGTAAAGTCAATTGGGGATCGTAGCTTTACCCTGGATTCACAATAGTTAGTCATTTCATGGCGAGGATATTCGAGCGTAACAATGTTTGAGGAAATCTGAGGTTTGAAATCCCTGTATTGTTGTCCCTCGAGAGGATTCTCTCAAACATGGTGGTGTTTTTGCATGCTTCCTCTCACTATGTCTCTTGCACCTGCCTTTTCTGTCTCTTTCTGACCTGTTTAAAATCTGAATCCATTAACTATATGTGTAAATGAATTTGTATATGCTTCTGGTGTTTCTGTTGAATTTGAAGATTACAGTGTTATTTCCCTTCACTATGAGCATCATGTGTACATATCTGCGGGTTATACCTAAGTTGGCATGAATGTAATATGTAATATGTTCATACTGTTTTGCTATTGTCCTGTTTTGCTATTGTCCAAGCAGTGGTGATACTAGACTGTGAGCAGTCCCAGAAATGAAGCCCCCAGCCCTCCGTTAATAAGACTGACCCTCTTTCCTTTTTTTTTCCTTCTCTTCTCTTTTTTTTTTTTTTTGTCTAGTTTTCCAAAGAAG
Source organism: Antennarius striatus (assembly GCF_040054535.1). Lineage (NCBI taxonomy): Eukaryota > Metazoa > Chordata > Actinopteri > Lophiiformes > Antennariidae > Antennarius > Antennarius striatus. The sequence goes on along the minus strand of NC_090796.1, from coordinate 10,178,164 downwards.
ACGTAAATATACCAAAAACTCTGAAAAATTAAACAGAAAAAAAAAACCAGAAGAACAAATGTCATTTAAAATAATTCCTCAGTTCCCTATAATGTATGTTTGTCGCTATGGAGAAATAAATTGTATTCCTCATACAGCTGTAGGTGTGTTGTTGTGGTTTGACCCAGACGTCATCAGCCCATTTACAACTCCATACCTGCAGGAAGGTTGTTGGGAGAACATATCCTTTCTTAATGTTCTTAAAACATGTGTCCAACACATTCTTTTTACTTTCTAAAAATTTAGAAGTTTGTTTGGTTATTGTTATGTATAAATTCAGAACAGCCCACACTTAAAAAGTTAGGGGAACAAAAAAACTTGGACAAATTTAAAACTAAAATAAGCTACAAAACAACAAAAAAGAAAGATGAGTTGTAAAGCTGAAACTTCCTGCCAGTGTTGAGTTTCTCTTACAGCAAAACATGATGGCTTCCTTAATTAAATGTCAATATTTTAAAAATAACCACGCATATTGGTCTACACAGTTGAAAATTAAAAATTGAACATCGAGAGGAGCCTTTCTTTCACGTTTGCATGGCTCTAGCAATCTGTAAATGTCTGATATAATGACACTGTCGCAGAAAAAATGTCATAAACAGATGTTCAGGGTACAATGAATAATAATAGTAATTTCTGTTTCGGAGATAATAATTGGAAAACTTTGAAGAATGGCAAATTGTATTGACTCCTGGAACTGGGAGGCTCAATCAAAAGTACTTGAATTTGCAGGTCACGCATCCAAAATATACTAATTTTTTTCAGTTTATAATTTTTCAGTTTGCCATCAAAAAATAAACTGTCTGAAACACATCTCCACGTTTCCTGTGAAACACCATTTCTATTTGAGGACAACTATGCCATTAGAGTAGACTGAGAACCTCCTCCAGGCTGGAGACACTACAGGTGCTCACACTCTAGCAAAGTCCACCTAACAGTGCTTGTCATCTAGCACATTAGCTCATTATAAGCCTTGCTTGCTTTTGGGAAAGGCTTCTAGGTCAGCATTCAGTAGTCCTCCCGAAAATGCTGATTCCACCCAAGAACTACAAATGACCAATGTCAGACTGACTCAGGTGTTCAAATCCAGCTGGTTGTCAACATTAATCTCAGTGCATTGGACGTCAGTGTTGGAAACAAGAACAATCAACATTTCCTCTGACATTCTGCTCCTGTGGTCACAGCCAGTACAACAATATATCATAAAGAGTCACCTTCCTGCCACCTTTCTTAAGTTTTTGACACATGCTCAAGTCAGCTCAAGTTATTTGCTTCCTCATGAACCTTGAGTGAAGTTTATCAAATTGGCAAAAAGGCAGAGCACCACCACACAAAGCTAATGTCTGGCATTTACCAGGTTGCAGCTTGCCAGGACAAATCCAAACAATTCAGTTTTATTATTATCAGCTGACAGGTAGACTTTCTGGCAGATTTGATCGGCAGTGGTTTGGTCACTTGTACCCAGATTCAATTCTCTTGTTGGTTTTGGCTGATGATCGATCCCATTTTCCATCTTATATTTGGCGGGGAAAAGACAGCAATCGTGCTTAAGTGCCTCAGGTCATGGCTTCTACTCTAGCTGCAGTTTCACTAGCAGATGGCTGAGCAGAGGCATCTTGTTTTTCAGGCAAGATGTCTGTGATTGGCTTTTGTCTTTTATCAAGTCATTTTCTTCAAGTATAATGTGGTGTGCCCACACAAAGACCATCTTCATCACTCTGTCTGCATATGTTTATTACTTCTTGTAAGCTAAGTTTTTAGTCAGAATAAAAGCATTTAACTTTTTTCTAAAATTATTTCCAACAAAGATGTTAAATCTTATAGATATCTGGAAAAAGTATGTATAGTTGTCTAGACTGGGCCTGCCCATTTAATTTGTTGTCCAATCAGAAAACATTTTCAGTGTCTTGGCCAGCCACAAATAAAAAGCATCAAATACGTGTCTTTGTCAGAAGTAAAATACAACTGATGAATATTTATGATTATATGATAATAAGAACTGACAGGACAAGAAGTGGAAAATGCAACACCAATGTTCAATGATTTGTCAAGGTACCAGACAACAGAGAATATAAGAGCCTGTAGATTATTTGCTGGAACTTTATTGCTTTAGACATAAAATGAACAACTAATTTTCATGTCTGCCTCTTTTGTGGTTTTATTCTTTTTTGTCATTTTTTGGGTTGTTTTTTTTTTTTTAGTGTTCAATATTTTTGTCACTACGTCAGTCAGTCTGATGCAGCAGAGATATACGTGTACATTTCTGTTCTTTTTGTGTCAGTCAAGGACAGAGACTCATTACTTATATTGGCAAAAACATTTTTTGACACATATTTTAATATAGTGGTCAGTTTTTAATACCCAATCACTCAACATTTATATGTTATATGTTATCAGCAATAACAACACATACATTTCCCATATACTGACAAAAATCTAGTTATGGCTTCTCAGAATCTAGTCTCAGTCATGGCGAAATGTTTTGAAAATCACTGAAATTATCAAAGTTGGAAAAGACCAAATATATCTTTTGCATTAAACAATTTTAAGTTTTTTGTTAGCTACCGACCTTACCTATTGCTAACTGGAATTTACTAGTTTATTACAACAAATACAGTATATAACACTAAGAATCTTTGAGCGTTTGTGACTGACTTGTTGCACTACTTGTACAAATTAAAAGAGAAAACAAATTGTGAAAGAAAATTGTGGTATGTCAAGCTTTCACTGTTGTGTACTTTGAAAATTGAACGATGCATGCTGTTTTCTGTTTTTTGGTGATATTGAGTTGAGTTGTACTCCAACCCCTCTATTTCTTCCTCTCTTTGTCTTTGTCAATAGAGGTTGAAAGGCATCTTTTTGTCTTTGTAGATATCAAAAACTGCTCATGTGCCTGTGCTTCTCCTGCTTTTTCCACCTATCTCTTCTTCTCTCCCTCTTGCTGATATTCAAGGAGAGAAACAGAGCGGAGACATCTGTGTGCTCTGAATGTGGAGTGTGATGATGAAACCGGGTACACAGTTAAGGGCTTCATCTTTGAGGTGTCTGTCCATCTGTCGGAAGCATCCTTATTCCATCATTCTCACACGGAAACACGATTTCTGAATTGAACTTAAGACATGAAGTGCATGCAGACACATTGATGAACACAAGCATGCAATCTGCATGTACAAGCATCTATACATGACAAACACAACTGGATCAATTGTGTCATCATTTTCCAAACAAGGTACCCCAAGCTAAGAAATTCCACACACAGCTCCTCTTTTATTGATTAGTCCTCTCTTTATATCCACTCCCCTTCTCATTTAGTCAGTTCATATCTCTATTCAACCCTCTGTCACATTGATTTGTGTTGAAACTCAGAAAGAGGAAAGAATCCTCTTAAACTACATGAAAAGTAAAGTCTCTTCTTAAAGAAACTTGTTTATCTGAACCAAAAGTTTTTGAAGAGTTTATCAGGGTTAAAACCAAAATGGGATGTTTGATGAATGATTTTATATCTCAAGTAACATGTTGATAGGATTAAATTAACTTGTGTTTGAGTAACTATGGCCATTTGTTAAAGCAGATAATAGAGTATTAAAAGGTAACAAGAGGTTATGTGTTCTATCATGATGGTTTGTAGTGAAATTTGGGTCTATATGAAACCAAACTGTTTCCTAACCATAAACATGAGCTCAGTCCTGACTTGTGGAGCCAGCTATATCTGTGGCTAATTTCAGTGAGATAATTACTGTTGAGATATTCGTGTCAGGTAAATGTATTTTTAAAATCATTTCCATAAACAGGCTTGTTGCAAAGTTCTTCAAAGGTGGGATTGTGCAACAAAACAAGACAGGCAGGACAGGAAATAGAACAGAACAATCGCAAAAAAGAAATGACAGGATATTGTTGGCAGAATTTAGTATGTATAGTGATTTTGCGTGGAGTAAAGGCATGCTGCACACAATCTTTGGGGGAAAGTAATATGAGCCAACAGGCAATAGATGCTTGTAAATTTTGAATGTGGTTGATAAGCTTTGTCTTCTTCTACCAGCCACTTGGCAGGCATCCAAACCAGTATATGGAGGTTCACTTAAAGCACAGAATTAGTTTGGCTGCTAGAATAATAGACGTGATTGATTCAATTTGGAAGGCGCCATGGACTACTCCCAAAAGACTTTTCCTGCACCGAATATAATTGGGTTGGGGTCTAGTTGCATTTATGAAACATACCTGAAAGTTTCTGCAGTTGCTTAATGTTGAAAACATCATGCAGAGACTTTAATTTGAGTTTGTTATCTTTACAATAATTTGAGTAGCTTAACCTGCTATACCATGTTTTTCATTTCCTTAAGTTACAGGACTCCTGACATTTTTGTGTTTACTTTTTACATTTTATCTTCATGAAAGTGACACAAAATTTAATTCTCCTCACTGTGTGTTGTTAGACAATATTAAGCTGCCACTTACCACAGCATAGCAAACAGATGTTACATGTTATAAAATAAGAATTTGTGAATTTTCGAGGTAATTGTAGGTGGATTTTGTTGCCCAGATTTGCTTTTACTTCTTTCCTGTTACTAGTCGTAGCTTCATATTGAGCAGGCACATGTAAGGTTTCCCTTTTCACTTAAAAACGTAAGACATTGCTGTCATGAATCAATCATAGCAAATGTACCTCAAGAGTGAATTTGCAATAAAGAGACAAAAGCAGCTTTTAGGTTGATTTGTTGAAGCAGTTAAGATCTTGAGTCATTGAACTGACTTATGTTCTTCTTGCTTTTCTTTAAATAAAATTACAAGGTCAAAAAGTTCAGCAAATGTGCAAGCATACAGATGCAAAAAAAAAACAACCCAGACTTTTTTGCAAGTACTGAAAGTGAAAAGTGATGAATTGTTTATTTAGGCCATCTTCAACAGTGAGCACTAGATGAGCATCTACACATCAGTCATGTAGATAAAGTATTTAGTTCTGAGCTAATGGATGCAGATACTGTTGTACCATTCCCTCATCAGGTCTGGCAACATGGCCAAATAACATCAACAAGGCTTTGCAATTGCTGATTAAATGAAAAGATGGTGATTTTTGATCAGGGACTTAGTTCTCCACTAATTCCATAGAGAGGAAAGAGATTGCTGCTGCTTTTTCCAAATACACCATAGAGTTGGAGCGCTGGATTTGCAACTAATTAAAAAAAAATCCCACAGTTCTTCCCACTGGATATCTTTTTATAATGTTCAATGTCAAAAAAAGTAAAACAAACAAAAAAATAAAACACTAGGGATTTATTATTTATTGATTTAAGTCTGTGAGTATGTGAAAGCCCCGACTTTGTCTGAGTTGCCTTCACCTCTGGAGGGAGCAGGTTAATTTAGTATCAGGTTCAGCACCTTTGTCAAGGTAGACAGCCCATCAGGATGAGTGACAGCTATGTGGGAGATGTGTGGGATGGATGGTAAACTTTTTGCAATAAAAAAAGACTATTTTTACACTGACACTGGAAGCCTCTAAAATGCTTTAAGTGATGACATTTTTGAAAATTTGCAGCTCAGCCTGAGCTCAATGATTTGAAGAACCAGACGTATGTAGATACTTTATTTGAACTAGCTACGGCTTGATCTTACTAGATGTGTGTCTTTACTCGATGTGTGTCTTTTAAAATAATTCATACAAACGGAAATCTGTATTCAGAAGTGACTTAATACATTCACTCCATCAGGTGGTGATTGTTAGTGTGGCTACATTTGCAATTCGTAGATATTGCTGTATAATATTACTGAGTCAGTCGGTGGACTATAAGGCCTCATCCGCACGATGACAGATTTTTTGAAAACACAACTTTTTTGTTGCATTTAAGCCTTCCGTCCATACGACAACGCAGATATCCGGAACAAAAACGCAACTTTTTAAAAACGCTGACTTCTTGCCTGCGACGAAAACCTCGGTGACGTCATATTTATGGGCCTGTGTGTTGTGACAACAAAACACGGAGGTTTCCTATTGGATAAAATTTGACTCAATACTGCCACCACATGGTTTGGCATGCTTATAGCTGTCTTCGAAAAACACACTGCTGCGTTTACGTGTGGACGGAGATTTTTTTGAAAACGATGTCGTGTGGACGCGAATTGTTTTCGATGCGTTTTTAAAAAGTTGTGTTTTCAAAAAAAGTCCGTCATCATGTGGACAGGGCCTAGGATGTGTTTTTACTTTCTCTATCATTGCTTACACTTTTTCCATTCATTCTGTTGTAAAATTAAAAGAAACAAGAAGAGGAAAAAAGAAACAGGCAAAAAGACAAAAAAAGGCATTCAAGCATGATTGAATCCGCTCATTATTTAGAAATAAGGAGAACAGCTATTTTATTATCTCATCATTCCTATGCAGTAATTATGAATATTTATTATACATTTGTTTGAAAATCAAGGCTGCCATGAAGAATTCAGTTAAAAGCATAAGTGAAATGGAGTGAGACAACGACAGAGAAAAACAGGCTGAAAAAGAAATCTGACACACTGAGTCAGAGGATTTAAAGACGAGACTCAGCAGAGGGAAACAGAGATGCAAAGATTGGCTCTCATTCATCCGATAGGGCAAACAACAGGGTTGCAGACAGAGAGATAGATGAGAGAGATGAGGGAAGAAGAAAAGAAAGGGAACCAAAGTGAGGAAGATCTTGTTCAACGGAGAGATCACAACAGTACAGATCTATTTACAGATTAGTAATGGATCTGACTGTGTGTGTGTGTGTGTGTGTGTGTGTGTGTGTGTGTGTGTGTGTGTGTGTGTGTGTGTGTGTGTGTGTGTGTGTGTGTGTGTGTGTGTGTGTGTGCGTGTCTGTGCGTGCTGTTGTTTTTCATGCAAGCATACACACATACATTAAACAACAACACCCTCCACGTACACACAATACTCAGTAAATACACCTTCGCCTGGTTAACCTTGTTTGCCCCTGGCAGGAAGCACCACATTGTGGCTCAGCTTTTTTGTATGTTTATATATGGTACAGGGGGATATACTGACGTCTATGCCTCAACCACACTAATGTAAAGAGCAAGTGCAATTAATACAGGGTCTGGAGTGATTACATCCGGAGTGCAGTTTTATTTAGAGGGTTTAAACAATGTGAAGCAACTGACTCTGCTGCTAAATGTCTTCTGAAAAAGAAGAGAAAGCAGTGGAGACATTTGAATGGCTTGTGCTTTGTGAGATGGATATTGAATGCTGTAGAAAACCATCAAGAATCACAGGAAACAGATCAGTCAAAAATGAATCTGTCTCATGAGAGCTCAGCGTCCAGTCAGTTTGTTCTTAATGTCACCTTCTTTTGGGAACAAGCAAATGTTTCACCATGATATAAATAATAACATAATCATCACATACTGAAATGCATTGGTTCAAATGTGTTTTGTATTACCAGTTCTTATTTGCTTCATATCCATAGCTTTAGTCTTCCACAGCACTGGTATTTTAATATATGTTGATTTTTTTATCATATGACTCATGACATAGGACTCAATCCAAACTGTTTGCCAGTGCATTATATAATATAGATTAATGATATTATGAATTAGATAATTTCAAATTTATAAAGTCCATGATGTTGCTGATGGGGCCAGTGAAAATGAATTGAGTCAAAAATAGACCAAACTCTACTGGAGAGTGTTAATATCATGCTCATGAGTATGCTGTGATTCAGACTAGCGATTAATTTAATCATTTTCTCTGCAGTGATATTAAATTTGTTGTTAACGTAAGGAGATGACATTAATCATTCAGAATGGTATGAAATCATTAATACATTGAAACCAAATCACTTGCCTTCTTGACAAAATGGGTCTATTATTTTTCCACATTGTGAGAAATGAAGACTTGACTCCCTCATATGTTTTATTTGCCTTTCAGATGGAATTGTGTCTTTTTCCATATGGCCAAAACAGGAATGAATCTCAGTAAACAATACAATAAATAAAATTAACGTTCATGTTCATTGCTTGCCTCACTGGTGCCTCTGGGGCATCCAGCTGAGACACCTGCATCACCAGTCATCCTTCCTGTATCCCAACACATGGCGCTTCCTCTGTTGTTTATGAGATTTGCTAACTACTTATGGGACTGCACAATTTCCACTTCTTTACCTGGAGAGTTGACAGGTGTTAGCAGCATCATTCTCCTATTGATATTCAGCATTGAGGCTACCATTATAATGAAAAAAGAGACTGAAACAGTTCCAGGCACTTCACAGGTGCGGACTGCATCTATTTTACATGCATATCAAAAATATAAAGAAATCTTTAAAGAATTGCGATGAAAATTAGACCATAAAAAAAAAGTTTTAAAGATGCGAAAGCAGGATCGGGCTCTCGAGGGTGTTGTACAGTATTTGCAGGTTTTAAAACCACTACAGCAAACTTGTGATTGGTTATATCGAGCTATTTAAATGAAGTGACAAGTACATGATGGCACAATAAGCCAATTATCAGCTGATGAGTTAATTAAAGTCAGGAACAGTGACAAATTGTGCCCTTTTTACAGTAATTCCCCCACTCTGACTGTACAAAGTCTGATTGCACTGATTACACATAAAAATATTGAAATATTGAGTGGGGATGAGAAAGGCTGAATCACATTTTTTTAATGAAAGGAATTGTCCTCCCTTTGAATTAGAATGAGGAAAACTACTAATACATTCTCAGTATTTCAAGGAAATACTTCTATAACAGACAATCACATTGTGACTTATATATCCATTATCTTAGAGGCCTACAAAACAGCATTAAAAGTCAAAAAACGAAAACTTTTCTTTACATTTTCCTACTATAAATCTCAGCTTGACCAGTTTTTAATAATATAATTTAAATTTCTGAGCTGCTTTGCTATTATTCAGGATTATGCAATCCCAGTCTGAAATGATTTTTTTTTAATGACATGACTGTACTTTTTGATTAATAATAGCAACCCTATAGATCCAAAGGCTACTGCTTGTTTTTGTGTGGAACTACTTGAAAATGTGCTGAACAATTATCAATTATTATTACAGTGTTCATCAAGTCCACAAGGGATTTCTAAGTGTGGAAAATAAGTTTAAAACAGACTGCGGTATATGTGAACTCTGTGATTAGGAAACTTGAACCAATTAATTCTGTACCCTGGATCAAGCTGCTCTAAGCTGACATCTGCTTTTGTCAGCTGCTGTCTTACATGTGGAAAGACATATTTAGTTGCCAGCATTGCCTAGAGTCATCTAACGGCTGGGTGGGCGTTGGGTTGGGTTACTGAGGCGTCCACTATTCTCCCCTTGCTGCAAGATAAGATAAGAGCTGAAAAGCCACAAGTGTGTCCAAAAAACAGCTCAATTCACCCTCAGCGTCAAGAACTTTCATTTGTCCAAAATGACTGATTCAACCTCGTGAGTGTGATAGGATTTTAATCTCTAATTTTTCTTGTATAATGTTGAGCCTTACAGTATCCGTCAACTTTGGTGCATAATGATGTCTTTTAGGGATAAGAAGATGACAGGGGATGAGAGTGGGAGTCTAAAAAGCACAAAAAAGAAGCAGAAGAAGGATGCCTGGAGAGCAGTGGGACCCAAGGACCCCTTTGCCATGGTATGTGTCTGTTTAATTTAATGTGAGTGCATACATGTAGTGATGAAGCTATGCTGTGACAATGTGACCGCTCATAAACTTGTCTGTGGATGCACTGTGCAAATTGCTGGAGGGGGGGGGGGGGGGCGGTCTGTGTGAATTCTTCTTTTGGTATCTAAACCTCTGGTCATTAATTTTTTATGCCTGATGGGAATGTGTATTATCTCTGCTTCTGGTCAGAATGAATAAATCAAATATATATTCATTATTCTCAACAATGGATTTTGCAATTGATAAGCCATACTGGCTGTTATAAAAGAAGTTTATGGATGTGTTTAATGAGCTCATGCTTGGAATGAACCAATAAATGCAGTCCTACAGTTTTTTAGTTTACCAAGTTAATCTATGAAAAAAATGTTTGACCTTTGTTACCTGTCTAGTATGTGTATTTCGATATAGAACGGCAATGAAGTATTTAATTGTGGTTTTATGCTGTGCCATGCAGGACAGCCATAAGGACATTATTAAGCCTAGTTTGTTTGAGGATGAGAACTCAGCAGCCGACACCTCAACTAATTGATAATTGGCATGCTTTAACCTAAAGTTAGCACACACTGAATAATTATCTAAATGTACATCTATTTCTGGGAAGCCATAACTTAGCACATATGGTGGGTATTTTGATTTATGCTGAGTCAGCTCAAAAAATCAAACTACTGGATGTTTTCAAGCTCCATTAAAACTTTATTCAGTAAATTATGAGAGACATATTCCTGAATTAAGTTTCAATCTCTTTATCAGAATCAGAAATAAATGAATACCATGTCACACACTGAACAGTTACATGCGTCTTAAGGTTTTGAGCGTCTAGATTTATCGGACTAATGCTGCTGTGTGAAAGTCAAACGTTCATCTTCTCGACAAATACCATAAAGCAAGTTATTCTTTTCTGTCTTGTCCTGTTTTAGCTGGACTCTCTACCGGAGAAGAAGCAGCAGGAGTTTCAAAAAGCCCTCCACCTCTTTACCTTGGGCCCAAGTCTTCCTAAAACACTGCAGCAGGCCAAAAGACACCAATATCGCTTCTGGGAAACTCAACCTGTCCCCAAACTGGGTAGGAAGCAATTCTTGTTCTAGCTGCTGGGGGCTAAAAGAATTAATTAATTTGTGACATTCATACCTTCTTTAACTCTTTCATGTGTGGCAATCGTCTCATCCGACTTTGCCAGTTAATGAATGTATAGACCTATTTAAAAATATTAAAGGTTTTGTGAATCAATTTAATATGTACCATTCATTATGCAGATGGTGGAGGTGATGGCATTGTGACATGTGGCCCAATAATAGACGGTGAAGCCAGGGTCCGTAAGGAGCCCTACTCACTGCCTCAAGGTTTCTCTTGGGACACTTTGGACCTGAGCAACCCAACGGTGGTAAGTTACTTCCTGCAAGCCGCTGTACATTCATCATTAGCAACTGCATCACACATCCCTGTCATACGCTACTCTTTTAAAAAGAAGGAAGTGTTCAGTGTTTTGGAAAAGTGTCAAGTACGAGAAATTGACTCAATCCAGGCAAAGTCAATGCTTTCCCATCTGTTATTGCAGCTGGGGGAGCTATGCACTCTACTAAATGAGAACTACACAGCAGAGGATGACAACACTATCAGATTTGACTTCTCTCCAGAGTATCTGCAATGGTAAGCTTAAAGCAGATGCATGTAATCACTTGTGATGAATGGAAGGAACAATTTTTTTTTTTTGTACTTCATCCATTTGAGACAGAGAGCTGATTGTGTTTTGACAGAGAGACAATAGATCAAACTTTTGAGAAATATGTTTATTTGCTCTCTGTCAGACAGATGAATAGACCTGATGTAATTATAAATCTAAATACATCATCTAGGCAGCTTTCTTAACAAAGCAAACTAGTACAGCAACTAAAAATGCTTGGATACAGCGAGCTTGAAGCTAGTTGTTATATATTGTTTATTTGTCTCTCAATGACTGGAGGTAAACAATAAATTGATTAAGTTACTATTGGTCAGAGATATGCCAGCTCACTCGCTGTCTCCTTATGATAAGCTAAACTAACCAGTTGCGAGCATTAGTCTTAATGGAGTACAAAACCCTTTTTTCTCCATGATCTGCATAAATGGCATCTCCACCTTCAGGGAACTCTTGCATCAAACATAATAGCATTTACTTTGAAAGGAACTCTTTCCATTAGCATTTCGGGAAATGACATGGTTCTTTGCCTTGAGGTTAATGAAAGCTGTCATATTCATTTAGAACAGTCATCTCATGCTCATTTTTATTGGGACTTGGAGTTTACTTTATCGACTTCTATGTTCACAGTTATTAAGCAACCATGTCATTCTTTTCCTCTTAAGGGCTTTAAAGCCTCCAAACTGGTTGCCCCAATGGCACTGTGGCGTTCGAGTAGACGCCAATAACAAGCTGGTTGGCTTCATTGCTGCGGTTCCCACGGATGCTCTCATATATGAGATGTGAGTAGTTCATAAATATGCAAAGATACGCTTTTATGTGAAATCTAAAAAGAAATATTGGTATTCACAGCACTTTGCAACTAAACTGTGGCAATTTTCCTGCAACTGTCTCAAGGCAAATACTGAAAACATGTTTTGCAGGAAGAAGAGAATGGTCCAGGTCAAATTCTTGTGCGTTCATAAGAAGCTACGCCTCAAGCGAATGACTCCAGTTCTGATCCGAGAGCTCACCAGACGGGTCAACCAACAGGGTATCCACCAGGCCGTCTACGCAACTGCTGTTGTGCTTCCAACGCCACTGAGCTCCTGCAGGTTATAACAGCTACAGAGATTTAATTAGCACTTAACTTAAAGCTAAAATTAAGCCACAGTTAATGCATTTAATGCCACTGAAAATAAGATTCTTTGCATTATTTACTTTCTGCAGAGAATGTTTAGAGCAATGCAATTTCATTAAATTATGAGGACCATAGAAATCTATTTAAAAAAATAATCAAAACATTGATTGAGATGAATTTGATGAAAACATAACAGTCCTTAAGAAGCACACTGATGAAGCTTTTCAGTGCTAAATTGCTTAATAATTATTCCAATTATTAAGCAATTTAACATTGAAAATTAATAGTTTTTAATTCAAAACTATTTATTCAATTAATTGTTTTGAATTAAAATTGATAGTTTTAATTCAAAACTATTAGTTGATTAATCTAATTTATTTGTTACAGAAATACCTTAAGATTGACATTTCTCTATCAACTTGTGTGGCTTCTATTCCCCTGAGTAGCAGACATGTCATAGTTTATTATTAATATTACTATTAGTATTATTATTATTATTATTATTATTATTATTATTATTATTATTATTATTATTATTTAAATGTTAAAATGAAAGTTAGAAAAATCTTCTCCTTTTCAGTCAAACAAACTAATTCTCTTAGATACTGGAATCGTCCTCTGAATTCACGAAAACTTGCCGAGGTGAGCTACCCAGGTCTGAGTCAGAGCATGAATCTGCAGAGAGCTGTCAAAGTGAACCGGCTGCCTGAGGTTAGTCTGTACTGCCACCATGAGGTTAAAAAACACAAAGTAGGATATTTTCAGAACACATCACTTAAACTGCAACTGACTTTTTGAAAATGTGTCCAGAAAAAAATACCTTGATTCAGATCATTATTAATAACAGCATTCCATTTTGCAGTGTGTATTTTTCTTGCTATCTCTGACTCTCAAAGGTGACAAAAACAAAAGGTCTGCGCCCTATGACAAAAAAAGACATTGCTGGGATTCATATTCTACTCCAGGCCAACCTCAGCAGGTTTCACCTCAGCCCCGTGTGGTCTTTGGAGGACATAGACCACTGGCTCTTGCCAAGGGAGAATGTGATTGACACCTATGTTGTGGAGGTCAATAATCTTCTTTATTCCATTTGTTTAAAGATAGAAACCATTTTTATCACCATTTTTGCTGAAATACTTTCATATAATGCTGCAGTAGTCAGGAATTGATTCAACTCTCCGCTTCACACACACAGGGAGAGGATGGCGCACTGACAGATGTGATTAGCTTCTACAGTGTCTCCAATAGAGTGCTGAATCACCTTGTCCACGCTGAGTTGAGAGCAGCTTATCTTTTTTGCATTGCTACTACTGACACTGATGTGGTTGATCTCATGGAGGACATGCTGGTCCTGGCAAAAGCTGTGAGTGTGTACAATTTTTTTTTCAACTCCCTGGGATTTAAAAGCACCAACAGTTTCAAGTTTTAAATTTAGCATTGATGTATTTTAATGCAAACAGATTTTATTAATGGATATGAAAATGAATTGTTTTTTACCTCACTGACAGAAACGCTTTGATGTCTTCTTGGCTCTTGATGTAATGGATAACAAGCTCTTCCTGGAAAGGCTCAAGTTCAGCATCAGTGACACAAGCCTTAATTACTACCTGTACAACTGGATGTGTCCTACTATGACCCAAGACAAGGTTCGGATTCCTGTAATATCTCCATCTTTCAGGACAAAGTATTGTGATTTTCTGCATTCAAAGGTCTTCGCACCATTCCTCTCACTGACAGTGATCTCATAAACTCTACTTGTAATGTCAGCTTTGCAAGACTCATTTAGATCTAATAATGAGAAAAAAACTCCCTTTAAAGCTCAATTAATGATAATTAAATGTTCTTAAACAAACACTCACAGAACTGCAAGTGATTTCTAGAGAAATGTACAAGTGAAAAAAGCTGTTTGTGTTCTTATTAACACATCTTAACACACTCTCTACACTCAGTGAGCATACTTTTTATACCTGTCATTAATTATTAGGTAATAAGAATAAGCATATGTTTTACAGGTGGGTTTGGTGTTACCTAACTAATCTGAAGGTGGATTGAGTGATGACAAAGAACAACAGTCACCGATCGGACATCAACAAAGGAAATGGGTGTGATACCTAAATTGGAACACACACACACACACACACACACACACACACACACACACACACACACACACACACACACACACACACACACCAAGATATACACCTGTGAAAACGGAAGCGAAAATTAATTAAAGTAATAAAGATGAAATTCCATTTGTATATATAGTACAGTGATCACATAATGTCCATTTGTAAATGTCTGAATTCAGAATTTTAGCAAGTGTGTGATTCAAGTATTCAACTGTGGAAGATCATTAATCATTCCTACACACTTGTGAGAACACAAACGCCTACAAACAATGTGCCTGTAAAATAGAGACAAAACTTGTTTCTAAATGTTTAACCTGAAACAGAATAATAAACAAAGCATTGCCAAACGGGTCTACTGTTTTAATAAATTTAAAACCAGTATTCTCTCATGCAGACCAAAAATATATGGAATAAAAAAAAATTGGCATTGAGCTTGAGTCATTTCCTTGTACAGTATATTCCTAACAGAGCAGGCTAAGATAAATACCGAGGTAATATGCACAATGGTTCCTATCCAAAGCAGCAGCATCTTAGCAGTAGGGGGAGCTGTGACCTTTAAAATACAGTACACTACTGAAGTGCAGTACTGCAGCTTCAGACTTCACCTGATTTGCCACATGTTGCCTCCAACAACCCCATATGTTAAGAGAATGCAGCTAGACTATTGTTCTTATACAGTCGATACAGGTCACGTCGCAGTCAGTGACGTTATGGAAGCGGTGCCAACGTTTAATCGTGTGAATACTTCTCCGCGTGTGGGGTTTTTAAAGCTTTGCTTGCGTTTCCGTCTCAAGTGTTGGAATGTGTATGAAGCT
The DNA here is from genome assembly GCF_040054535.1 of Antennarius striatus. NCBI lineage: Eukaryota > Metazoa > Chordata > Actinopteri > Lophiiformes > Antennariidae > Antennarius > Antennarius striatus. Next base: position 10,162,762 of record NC_090796.1, on the reverse strand, counting down.
GAACACACGCAAAAAAAAAGAAAGAAAAAGAAACTCTTCGTAAATGTTTGAATTTTCTGCAAAGCGTGCAATTTTTTCTCTTAATTTCCGTTGCGTTCCTCAAAGATCTATATCACAATTTGGATTCCTGGATGTGAGAATGGGCGTTTACCAGTTACTCGTGAATGCACCACCACGCCGAGTGTGGGCCAATCAGAGACGAGAAAGCGTTTGAAGTTGCTGGACCTGCGGACTGGTTCCACCGCCGCTTCTGCACCGTGAACGGGAAGGACGGTACAACGGAGCTGCGTCTGCCTTCATTCTCAATGGAGGATGAGTAAAGATAGCCATTCTTGAATAGCGTTTGACAAGTGTCCATTTATTGTTTGTTTCCGTTCATTTCCTCGAGGACTCGCCCTTGTCGCTTATGCCGAATGACGTGCTGCGGTTAACTTCGGAGTTGTTAGGAGCTTCAAAACATTGGTTTGCTATACGTGCTCACAGGACCTCAGGGTGCCTTATTCTGTTTGCACAGCTGAAGAAATCAACTTAAGACATATCTCCGTGGATGTTTGCCGCCCTCCTTAAAGGACTACAGGTAGGAAGACAGTGTAACTACACAGTTCATGTTGTAACTTTGTAATAATTACTCACATTTGACACTACCTCAGGTTACGTTTCCATGGCGCTCTGTTGACGCTTTACCATGAAATGCGTCATAGTAAGGAAGTGTCGAAAACTTATAATTGGGTCAAAAAGTACTGTCATTGCATTAGTTGTTGTTCTTCCTGAACCATTAGCCCAGTTTTCACAGTGACAGCAGACGCTGCACCATAGCAGAGGTACAGTGTGTGTGTGCGTGTGCGCACGGGCGTGCGTGTGTGTTTTAATTTTGTGCAACTTATCTTTACAGCTATTTTGTGCTATTTCCACAGTATTTCATACTGTTGCTGTGTTTTGCAGTGTCCCCCCCCCCAACACACACACACACACACACACACACATACACAGGAAAAATATTTGGTTTTATGTCCTTACCTGGGTTTTTGTGGGTGGGGTACATGCATTTTTTTCCCACATATGCGTGGGTTTTCCAGCTTTCATCCCACATCCAAAAATAAGGAGTACTGCATAGGAGAACCGACCTTTAATTGGAGTAAATGTGAGTGTGAAAGGTTGTTTTTGTCTTACTATGTGTAAGTATTGTAACTGGCCACCTGTCCAGGGTGTGCCCCACTTCTCAACCCCGACAATCCTGCACAGGTTTTACAAAAATAAGATAGACGAATGATGAATGGTTAGATTTACCAGTGGTATGCAGTTTACTTTTAAAGTTGATTGTTGATCTGTTAAAGAGAAAAGAAGAGGAAGTCTAGAGTAATGTGGTGCTCATTGTGTCAAACTGCTGAGCCTGATTAACATCGACACATTCTAAGCCACAGAGCCAAAAAAGTATGTTTTTGTCAGTCTGTGTGTGTGATTTTTTTTATTTTTACTTTTACTTTTGGAGAAAGACAGCACAGCTGTGATATGTTTTCTGCTGAAGCTGATTTAAAATATCTTCTCAGAGTTTGGAACTTCAAAATAATACATATTTACCCATGGTATACCATGTCTTACTTTCAGTTGTGAATCGACAGGCTTACCACAGATTAGGAATTTCTCTATTCAGTACAGTCAGTACAGCGCAGGTCATTTAAGTTATCAAAAAAACCGACTGGAATCAAAGTCATGTTTACCTGTACAAATATGACTTTGGGCTATACAAATAGTTGAAAACGGCTTAGGCAATGGGTACATTGAGATGGGCAGCAGCTTTATTCTCTTGAAATATGGACGACACTTGTAGTGTGTTTATTCAGTATGTATTTCTTTCATCTTTTTCTTTTTTTATGATTTCAGCTGGATTTATGACTTGTCCCATGACTGTGAGTTTGGCTCTCAACAATAATTTAGTTTTGGGGAGGATAATTATATGTTTATGATGCTATATATTAAGAATTTGTGCAAAAATGGTCCCCCAAAGATTGCATTTACTGTCATCCTAGTGGTGATTTCTTCAAAATGGATATAAATCATTTATATAACAGTTGTCACAAAACAATGAAACCTATTGAAGCTAAATATCCAAGGGCTATTGTATTTGAGGATTGACAGACTGTAATTTTCCTCGCTGTATGACATCCCAGCGATCTGTGTCACAACAGGTTTTCCAAGGCCTTTCTCAGCCAGGTGGTGTTGGGCAACACAGAGAAAGAAATCTGATGCATGTCATGATAAGAAATTCTCAGTGCATGAGTGCCATCCATAGAGCAGGACAGCACTTGCTTGTGTTTCTCCTTCACACAGGATGCGGCCTTTTATTACTGTGACTGCTGGGAAAAAACAGATGCCTGAGGTATAAAGTACCGTCACCACTAAGTGATATCCAACCTGCTCAGAGCAGCCAGGGAGAACGTGTCCAAGCAAGGAGGGGCTCCAGTCAGGCTTTTTTTCCCCCTCCCACTTACCCTTTACCTGTCTTACCTTTAGACCATGTTAAGAGCCCAAACAAAGAGACAGAGACGCTCCATTGTTGTCGGAGCAGATGTTTGTCCTCTGTGGTGGCTTTAAGTCACCTGAACGCTTTGTATCAATCTGGTGTTGCATTGTTTCTGCAGGAGTGTAGTTAATCAACACTGCCAAAGGGCTTTCTGACGCATGGACATTAAGGGCGCCTGGTGGCTCTTCAGAGCGAGTTTTAGTGAATGTCTGGATACAGTTTCAGTTCCTGCATGACTAACCATCTTTTCTTGAGTGATTGTTTGTCCAAATAAATATTTATGATGAATGATATTTCTGTATCTTTATGCAAAGTTTATGACAATAATGTAAATAATGACATAGTTTTAATTCATTTTTAATTATTAATAGTTTTTACAAGAGTTTGAATTGGGATATGAAAAACAGCCTCAAACTATATTAAGGTAATAAAAAATGTGCAGTAGCAATAGAGTATTGTGATGTTAACACTCCTAAAGGACTGTTGTTTTTTTGGCTTCTGTAGAGGTTCTCACTCCTTTTAAAACTTTTGATTATTTCATGGTATCTCACTAAGCTTATAGCTCATGTGCTATACTGCTGTTTTATCAGTGTTTTATGAAGAAGGAATACATATGGTATTCGGGTTTTGTAAATGTATTTCCCAGTGTTGTTCAAATGAGGGATGAAGAAATCTTGTTAAACTTAGATTGTAAATTGGATTTAAATATATCATTAAGGCTTTTAAGAAGCCTCCGAGAGAGAACAACCCAAAATAAGTACACAATTGCACTGAGTTGCTTCAGTTCAGTTCAAAATTTGCAATTGCTTTTATATCTGTTTTGTTGAAGAGTCACTATTTGACACTTGCTTTTAATTCATCTTAATATTTTTACATTGATATTGATGGGCCTATGGTTATTCAGTAATTATACTCAGTGCCAAGCAGTCAGAGGTCCTATGATCTGATTCATGAGCTGTAATAAGTTACAAACATGTTTTACACATCTTAAGGGAAACAATTTATTACAGTAGCTTTCTCATTTTCACCATTAAGTGTTTGCATAGATGTGTGAATTAATATGCCACAGATTAACTGTAAGACTTGGCTGGAAAAAGTCATTCACCAGATTTCCCTCGGTTAGGTCTGCCCCCCCCGCCCCCCCTTAAATAGTTTTGATGTCAGCTGCACAGCCAAGATGTTCTGCAGCACTAATATTTACAGAAAGCAGAAGAGATGTGACAAAATGAGCAATAGGAACTCCACAGGGAAGAGTGCTCGGGGTTACCCTCAGGGTAATCTCCACTAAGACATATTTATAAACCTAGATAACAGTTAGAGTGGCCTGTTTCTGGCTTCATCACTTCTATTGTTCAACAGTTGCACTGCCAAGCCCACTTTAGTAAGCTTTAGTATGTCTTTAGTATGTGTAATGTTTGCACTTTAACATGTGAAAATCTATAAGAACTGTAATTTGATTTTTTTGCAGATAATTTTCTAATAGAAGAAAGACCAAGACTTCTCTCAGTCCTACTTTTTTGTTTCTGTTCAATGTTAGGTAATTTCATCTGTCACCATTTTATAAATAAAAATAAAGCTTTAGAATGTCAAACAGAGTGTTTTAGAATCAGAACAATTGAGTCAATGGACAACCTCTTCTGTGAATGTCAGCGAGGGATTGTTGCTTTTCAGCCCATGTGAAATAACTGATTATGCAATGAAGCGTTGATAAATAAAAAAGATTTAAACCATATGCAAGGATATAATTAAAGCATTGTGTTACAACACCACATCATTTACAAAATCTAAAAAAGCAGTGTAAAATTAAAATGTGACAATATTCCGAGCATTACCATACATTGTCACCTTTATTAAACTATAAAACTGTTTGCCTTGATATAGCTTTTGGTTTGATTTGACACAATCCTTGACTTGACTGGACTTGAGTAGACTGGACTTAATGTGGCCAGACATCAAATGCAGTCATGATTCACTAGCTTATATGGGTTTACTTGTATGTTTTATGCTAAGGTTAATATTGTTGTCTTATCTCCTACTTGTAGTGCTTAGTTTAGTGGAACTACAGATGTCACTTTTTTGGTAAGACAGTACGATTTTTACTCTTTCTCTAAAGCGTACTTCACTAATGGTCATCCTTGTGAAACTATGTTGTTACATGGATTACACAAAGCTTCCATGCACAGAATGCATCTGTAATTGTTTTGTAAAGGATTTTGACCCTTACATGAAGTTACAGGCTTTGAATCAGTTTCTTTCTGCCCCAATCAGCAACATTGCAATTTCACAGCATTTTACGTATTTCATAGAAATCCATATTTATTGGTCTGAGAAAGACTAATGGCCCTGACGGCCTATATTTTTTCCACATTAAAGACTTAAGTTGGCATTAAATGGTTAATGCCACTACTGGTAATACTCCTTCTCTGTCAAAACCCATCCCCCATCAGCAGAGGAGACACCCTTAACCACTCCACCCCCTGCTCAGCAGCATTCCAGCTGGCCAGATGCTGTCTTCTCAGCACAGTGGACACCACAGTGCTGAGAGAGAAACCCAATGAGCAGGATTCTTCCACCCCACTGCCCCCCCAAACTCACCCCCACCCGTTCTGCTCACATCTCTGTCTGTGTTCAGTCTGTTCTGTAGCTTACAGGCGACTATTCTGGTGATAATGTCCATGTTGATAAGGTGTCAGCAAGTAGAAAAATCACATTATTTGCTCATCGTTTGCTATAGTGAACAATGAGCAAAAACTTTGGCGTGTTTAACATGAAGAGATTTGTGGAACTGCATACTGCTACATTATACATGCTACATTATTATCATACATTAAAGTCAAAGCAGTTCAACATCCAAAATACATTATATTTATAGTTACTGTATATTAAATCTCACCCCACTGGGGTGGGAACTATAGGTACCTATCTGGCCTTGTGTGGGTAGGTGCGTGCATCACTTCTTTGCTCAAAGACTGTTAAAAATAGAAGAATGACATTGTATTGACAACTTTGTTACATACTATAGTAGAGAGTTTATAGAGTACTTGATAATAAATTAATTAATAAAACTGGAAATGTGACCTTTGATGTATATTTTTTAGATTTTAATCTATAACACAACTACTCGTCTTATTAAATTCATACATAATAATATCTGATGTATATTTTACTTATATTATCATCATTCCTTATGAACATTACTTCAAATGCGTTAGGATGATTACTGACAGAGGGATAAAATTAACTGTTCTTTTTACGAAGGGTATAATTGTCATCCACCTGTAACTGAGTGAAAAATAAGTTGTTGTTTTTTTAGTAACTTGTAATTTTTTTAAAATTTCTTCCTCTGTGGCACTTCTTATATTTAGTTTTATTGTACATATGTGGTAGAAAGTGGCCTTACAATCTAGTATTAACATGAAAGATGAAAAATTAGTCAAAGAAAACATCAGTTCTGCTCAGAATAACCTGTACCGTAGCTTTCAAATAGCTGCCACAGCTTGTATTCATGAATGCCCCTGTAAATGTGTACATTTTGTTATTTTTCACCTTAAAATGCTGGCATTTTTAATGCTGTTAAGGTGTTGCTGTAGTTGGGTAATGCTTGTCATATGTCAGTCTGCAATAGGCTAGAAGTTGGAGCAGGGCTATATGTGCTTCTACTGTAGGTACTGCTGTACATCTGGCTCATAAAACCAGTGCGGGTGTTTTATTCAGGCCCACATTGTGTGTTGTATATGTGTGAGTTTGCATACATACACCCAACCGCAATCAAGCTTCTATGCTTGCAGCCTTTTTGGAGCCAGTGTGTATTTATGTTGGCCTGTGTTTTGTGATTCTTTAGCTACATGTCTTTGTGCTCTACTGTGTGTATGTGTGTGTGCGTGTGCGTGTGCGTGTGTGTGTGTGAATTTGCTTGTTTGCTTTCCCCGACGTCACATTTTAATGGCTCTATTGAATGCAACAAATAGGAAGCCAGAAGGCTGGGACAAAAGCCTAGCCTGTAAAAAAAAAAAAGGATGTAAACAAAACACACACACACACACACACACACACACACACACACACACACAAATGATCATCTGTTAACTCTCATTGCCTTATTGAGTTTGAATGCCTTATGGTTGTGTTGTCCCTTCTGATAATGTTTTCAAGTTGGGAATGCATTGCTTTTCCTGTAGATAATGGAAGTGCTGCCTCAAGTGGGTTAGTACAATTTTTACAGTGTCAGTTACTTTACCAAAGCACGTGCCCTGGGGTTGTTATGTCAACTGCCTTTCGGGTGACTGGCTGCAGTCAGACTTCTGGTAAGAGGGATTTAAGGGAGTTTGTGTCTGTGAGAGAGAGGGAGGGGCAGGTAGGGATGGATTAGAGACTCAGAGCCTCTTTTTGCCCTACTCTCCTCCTCTATAACAGCAGTGGCTGATCCTACCCTCCCTCCACCCCGTACCACTAGACAGGGGCCCCTTGGCACCCTGGAGACACATGCCCCACAAAGCCATCGCATCCACCCCCACAAACGCCTGTTCTGTCTACAGTCCTTTCCATCATCTTTCCTCTTTCCCCCTGCTCTCTTGACCTCTGCAGTTCTCTGAATTTTCCTGTTCCTTCCACTCTCCCTCTCCTCCTTTGAAGTCCATTCCCTTTTTTTGTCCTTGTCCTTTCCTTCCTCCTTCCTTTGCATTTCCCTTCTGCTTCATCCCCTTTCTCCCTCTTTCCCTTTTTTCATCCATCACAAGAATGAAGGGTGTTTGTGAACTCAACACCTTGAAGTTCTGTGTTAGTAGGGGCCCATTTTAACAGCATGAAGTGTTGCGAGCCTCTACAATTGTAGAACATCTTTAGCCAGCTGTTTGAGGCCCTGAACTTATACAGCATTAAATGTGAAAAAAGGACTTTTTAATGAGAAAAACATTAGCCAAACTATGATTAACTGTAGTATGTGGGGGGTTTACAAAACTGACACCTCCTGGACCAACCCCAGATGTTTTTGATGCCAATTTGGTTGAATTGAATGGTTAGGAGCAAGGCTCAAAGTACAATATGTGGAAGACAAGGTATTGATTTAGATGGTTTGAAGGGAAATACTTTTAGGTTATTTGAAAAAAATTTTTTCCAGTGTGTAAATTTGTCCTGTTCTTGCTGTCACCTCTTTTTGAGAACTTTCTGTTCATACTTGATCAGTAAATACTCATACCAGGGAAATAAAAGAAAAAAAGGTAAACAATATATTTATGAGTCATCTATCCTTCCTGGCCAGTAAAATTACCAGTAGCCCCTGCTTTGAAGAAACATCCGTCTTTTGTTTTCTTCCATCATGGCCTTTGAACTCGCTTGAAAAGTCCCTAGTGTTGCACCAGCCGGAGTACTTGGTACAGTCCATGCTCTGCCACTTGGTTTTCTCTGTAGAGAAAAGTTTCCATTCTCTACCCTCTTCCATCAGGAAGAGCGAGTTATGGCCTCCTCTCTTTTTGTGCAGTAAAGGAAAGTTTATGCCTTAAAGTCTCTGAGATGTGTTACTAAAACATGTGCAGTGGTTTCCATGTCACAGTATAAGTGTTGGCGCTGAATGAAAGCCTCATCTGTGATCTGTAAAGTTTGAGAGATTTTAAATCTTTGAAGAGTCAAAATACAGGAAGTTTCTGGTGTAAGTTTCTCTTGTGTCAAATATTTGGAATGATCAGGGGGAATGTAATCATCAATAATTCCACTGAAGTTGAAATGAATCAGTGTTGAAAATTGTAGACATTTGTGCAGTATTACAGTGCCTTGCGAAAGTATTGGCCCCCAAAAAACTTTTTGACATTTTGCCACATTTCAGGCTTCAAACTTAAAGATAACCAACTGAAAATATTTTTCAAGAATCAACAATGTGTGAGACACAATCGTGAAGTGGAACTAAATTTATTTGTGTTTCCAAATAAAAAACTGAAAAGTAGGATGTGCAAATGTGAGACCAAATGGCACACAGGTGCACTCTATTTGTCATTGTTGTCATTTAGGTCAACATTGGATCATTCAGAAGTCATCAGAGAACTTCTGGAGTTGTTTAGCTGAGCTAAGAGAACAGGGGGCCAATACTTCTGTACATCCTACTTTTCAGTTTTTTATTTATAAACACATTATAAGATGTTGAATAAATTTGGTTCCACTTGGTGGGGGGCCAATACTTTCACAAGGCATTGTATGTGCGTCTTTGATTGCTAACTCTATGTGTTCCATCTGCGCTGTGATGTCTGTCATTTAATTGATGGTTCCTGAAGGGTGTGTGTTCTCTGCTAAAACTTAAAGGCACAGTGTTTGTAACAGGACTTTAAATATTTGCCAAAGAGAGAACATATGCACATACCACTGACCAATAAAGTGCCCAGTTTATCACTTTGCCTGTTATAGCTTTGCCATGGGCATTACTCGCTTAAAGAAACAGCCTGTGCATTTTCATGTAGTCAAGATCTGTTGGTTTCCCCATGTAAATCTACTGTTTATGAGGAGGGTGTAGCCTGCATTCCTTTGATGTCCTCCTGTGAGGACATGTGAATTCTGAACAAATATACTAGTGGGCTATAGGTCAGCTCTTACCTCTGAGGAAACCCTCTGCCTGCCCCCTGTCTTGAAATGACTCATTGAGTTAATGTTATACTCTATGTTATATTATATCGTCGAAATGTAAGCAGGACCAAAAACACAAGCGAAGTGAGTTTGTAAGTTGAGACTTTACGCCAATATTTAGTGTGTCCTCCATCAGTAGTCCTTCGCCTCATGGGTTGGCACAACCTCCGGATGTCATCCTGTAGGATGGTGTCCCACTCTTCACTCAGAGTTGCCCAGAGTGACTACTGAGTCTGTGGAGATGTCCATGCTGTCACACTTGCTTAGTCATCAAACCCTGTAGGATTTCAGTGGGGTTTAGAGCAGGGCTCATTGCCAGTCATTCCAGAACATCATCCCAGCCATGTTGCCCCAGCTGTAGCATGTTTGCAGATGCCATACCCCGTTTCTTTTTATGGTGCCAGATCGTTGTCAAAGTTCTGGGTTCAAATCTGCCCGAGGTTTCTGTGTGGAATTTGCATGTTCTCCCTGTGACTGCAAGGGTTCTCTCCAGCATCTCCAACATCCGCCCACCACCCAAAACGTGCATTATGAATGAATTTGTGACTCTAAATTAATGTGAATGTCATTTGTTGTTTGTCTTTCATGTGACTCTGCGATAAACTGTCCAGGCCATACCCTGCCACACCTCAATGTTAGCTAAGTTAAGCTCCACCCCCCTACCCCCCGCACCATACCCACAATTACAGTGACCCTAATTAGGATAAGCAGTCAAACGGACACTCAAACTCAACCACAGTCTACAGACACAATAACGTGTACTGTTTTGTTTTGTGTGTTTGTTTGTTTTTTAACCAGCTTAGATATCACCGAAAGCTTCATTTTATGTTGTTGGCAAGCTCTTGTCAGAGGTGTATGTGAAGATTATGTCATGCCATGTTTTCATTAATGCTGAATAAAGCCTCACTTTGAGCTTTGCCTGCATGAATATAAGGATATAAAGTCTTCTCACACATTTGAAATACTCTGAAGTTTTCTTGGTTCTGCAACTTCTACATGTGTGTTGTATTGCACATATTAGTAGGTCAAGAACAATTATTATGTAATCTAATGTAAAGCAATCTGTCAAGGTCTTTAGAGAACTAACTATTGAAAAACCGGACCATACTTATAAGAGGAAACATTTGCACTTAATCTGACAAAGAAAAGGGCATGTTTAACTGTTGAGCCCATTTTAAGTTTTCCTTACCCAGAGAGGACAGCTCTCAAGAGAGTTTTGGACATTCGCCAGGCTCATGAGTAACATCTTCTGATTAATTAAGTATTTACGAAGGAGGATGAACCATGGTCAAGGAAGTGACTCATTTGGCTTTATTACAAAAGATCTTCCTCTCAAGGTTATTAACAACTCTAACATTTGGTCAACAACAGGTCTATGAACTCTCAGAGATCAGGAACAAACTACTCTATTTCTTTGTATGCCCTAGAGGAGCAGAAATATTATGAGGAAACATTTAGAACTGTTGTAGCTGCACACACAAGACGAATGCACTTTTCTTAGTCAAACATGTAATATTTGTACCTTTAGGACAGACAGAGCATGGTTTCTAATCCTTGTTGATGTCAAAACAAATGTAAAGGGTGATGCCTTCCTTTAAATCTACCTTTATCGTCATGATCAGGAGCCAATCTGGTAGCATTCTGTTTACCAATTACTGTATCTGTTCACTCCTTTATTTCAAATGAAATATCCATAAATAGCTTAAGACACGCTGGATTGTTTTGGAAAACCAGTGTTCTTGGATGAATTCAAATTTACTGATAGTTGCTGATTTTTCGTGTATGACTCACTACAGTGTTCAATCCCCCTTGTTGCTTAAAATAACACCGGCACCTCCCAAACAAAGCAGCCTCAATGTGCTCAGGCTCCATGGACAAGCTTTAGTGCACCATGTAGCGCTCCTTTTATAGGTAATGACCGAGGTGAATTATGTGAGTGCATAGTCCTGAAATCAACTTTCAAACTTGGATCTTTTTGCCCTCTTAGTGTGATACAGACTTTGGAGTGGCTTTCAGTTCCAACTCTAAAGTCAACTTGTGTTTTTGTTGAGCAAAATGGCTGTTTTGTCCATTAAGGCCAAGAGAGCTTCAAATTCTACTAGTGCACCATTTTTAGGCATGTTATGGTATTTGTAACATTAGATCTATGGATTTAACTAACAAAACACAATTAATCTTCAAGTATTACACTTTTCACGCTAGAGCTCATCGAAAGTGATTATTGAACTGTGGAGCTGAAGCCTCCAACCTTGTAGGTGGATTATCCATCATTCATGCTTGAGTCTATGGTATGTCGATGGTATTTCTGAGTCTATGTAATTCTTACACTACACAGGAGAGAACATGTAATCATCAGATATCATCATAATCAACTCTACTCAGTTGGGGCTATGTTTAGCCAAGCAGTACCCTTTCCACTGAGAGAGGAGACTGGATAGGTCAAGGTGAAGGCTGACACACACCAACTTGTATTCAGTGATATGATTTGATGTGGAACAGAAGCCATGTTTTCTTTTGTTTTTTTAAGTTAGAAAAAGAGTCCTGAATCTTTGAAAGTTTTATAGCCAAGCAAGTTGCCCGGGGTCAAAGGGGTGCAATACTATTTGTCATGATTCATGACCAGACTCACCTCTCTTTTCCTTCCTGCTATGGCCCATTGATCACTTGTCTTCTGTAGTGCTGATGTTCTGATTACAAAAACTGTCCAGACATTACTTCCACTCATATTTCCCTCATACCCATGTTCCTTACCACAGTGTGAAGGCCAATTTGTTGAATTACATTATATCCTGTGATTTGAAGGATGCCAGGGGGCTACTTTATTCCCTTGCTCGTCTTAAACAAAATGTACTTCCTTCTTTTCACCTTTTTCCCCTCTTTTTGGCTGTCCTCGGATATAGGCCCTGAAGCATTGTAAAGTATATTTGTGCTTTGACATATGTCTGAGGTAAAAGTCTTGTGTTTGGAGTGGAGAAATCAGAAACCGCACACATATAATTTTTATTGCTGTTGTCATCTTGGGATGCATTTAAGTGAGCACAATTATCAGAACTCTGCATTCAGGCCATTTGTGGTTTAGCTGCTCTGGGAATACTTAATGGAACAATTTGAGCTCAACCTACCCTCCTAATTCTTTTACCTAGAGTCAAAAGGTATTAAAAGTTACCCTCTTTTGTATACAGAATCCCTCTATGCATGCATTGCTTGAGACTCTTTGTTTGTGCATGAGATAGGATGAGTGGATGAGATTAAGATTCATAACAGCGATAACACTTCTAGACACACAATCTGCATCAAATATTCCAAGAGGTGATTATCTTGGATTGACAGCTTCAATTACCCAAGTAAGAAAATGAGAAGATGTTAGTTGATATTATTTCAAGTGAGTCCAGTGTCTCGTTGCGGTGATCAGCTGGCTGACAGAAGTCTCTCAGTGGGCCTTGGTTTCCAGTGTCTAATGAAAGCTTAGAGACTGCGTACTTCCTATCAACTTAAATTTTACTCTACAATCCTGTCTTCCTAATAATGTCTTCATTTCTTCTTTGCAGCACTGGAACAAAGTTGATGGAGTGAGACATTGCTGACAAGAGGAACCCACAGGAAAGTTAATATCTGGGCTACGACATTTGAAGTGGCAACTACGACAACTGAAGTGGCACTCTCATTTAAACCCTAAACATCATTGAGCAGCGCAATGGACTCAATTGGCACCTTGCAGAGCTCGGCTCCAGAGACCAAAGCTGAGCGGATTGCTCGCTACAAGGCGGAAAGGAGGAGGGAGCTTGCTGAACGCTATGGAACTTCAGATGATTTCACCTCCAAATATGTCCGCAGGGACAGGAAAACCGGCGACACATCTGACGCTGCATCTTCAGAAACCAGGGAGAAAAAAACACATGAGGATAATGGATCAGAGCACTTCTATACCAGGAGAGGCCTCAGGAATAAAGCAGCGGAACATGTGGAGCAAGCTGATGAGCGCACCCTCGATAAAGAGGTTACCACTGACCTCAAAACAGATGCGGTATCCTCCACGAAGATGTCCACTCATTTCAGGTGAGTGTTCCAGCACTGTCACAAATTCAAGGCATAAATTGTCTGTTGCATGCCGTTCATGTGAGAACGATCATCGTTCTCAAACCAGTTAAAGTGAGGTTGGAGGGCGGGCTCACTCCAAGCTAACTTACATTTTCAAATGTAACCATAATTTATTGTTGAGATAGACTGCTGACAATAGATCTGGTTAAATCCGGTAAATGCACAAGAACTATGTACAGTCATTTCTCTGTAAATGCAGCTCTGATTTATAGAGAGGCAGCTTGGATAATAAATCTTGTTATTAGATTACCTTAGAAGGCATTGCTGACTCCTAATGAGTAAAGAGGAGTTGACAAGTGGCAGATTTGTAAAACATTAATGCTATCTTCTGTTGAAAGTAAACATGACAGCCAACATTTCCAAAATTGGACATGTATGCAAAGCAACGGACTGCGTCATTTATTTTGCAAACATGCACTGCTTGTTTTGGTTCACTTGATGGTGATACGGTGATATGCAGAAAGTCACACGTTGAACACTTGAAAATAACAGATATTCTCAGATTGACATTGAGGGTTTTTTTTTATTAGTTGCCAAGAATGTTCCTCTGAGATGCGTGTAGGGGTCATGAGTTTGGGGATTTTTCAGCTGTAATCAAGCTTGAGTATTTTACTTTGTACACATAGGCAGACGTGTCTGCTCTTGAAAAATATCCTGAGGGAATGACAAAAAAGAGAAGCACTGAGTTGGACAGAGTGTTGAGATACTGCCAGAGATTGGTGATTATTAGGGTTGGATAAGAGTTGTGTTTGACTTTTCATGCCCTTCACCAAGTGAAGCAAGATGGTGACTCATGGGTTGAGTGTGGATCAATTATTTTATCCAACAGGGAAAGACAAGTCTTATCCTGTAATAGACTTAGATATTAAATTCTGCATATTTCTGTGATTCTTGCCCATTAAGTGTTCACTTGAAGCTTTTTTTAAATGAAATGATGCCAAAGTGAATTATTGAACTTGAATTTTTTTAGAAGAACCAGTTTTGGAGTTCACTGCCGATATGGATTTATTTATTTTTTCACATTTGGCAACTTTCATCTGTTTAGCAAGGAGTTATGAGCACATCTTTAATTACAGAGAGCATGAAAGTGGGTTGACTTGTTTACGTGTTGGTCTTACATGCCTGTCATGGTTCCTTTTAATTTAGTAGGTTTTGTTATGACATTTGCTGCGCAAACTTTCATGCAAATTTTCAAAGCGTACTGCTTTGAAAATGGGCATTGACCTAAAACAGCCATCTAATCAGAGATTTATTTGGAGACTATACTTAATATGCTTTATCAAATCAAAAGTCCAATTCTTAAATAGTTTTTTACAATGATACAGATCACTCTGAACTGTACATTGTCAGATGTCATGCTGACTGGCAGGTAATTAATAATCAGAGCCTCACATATGCCATATTTACTTTTGACAGCAAAACGGCTGACTCTGTTCTAGAAATAGCATAAAGGAAGCCGGGACTCAACTGGTCCAATGATAGTGGAGACCATCAACATGTTTATCTGCCCTAGACAAGATTCTTTCCCTGCTAAACATGCAGTTGATGGGTGACATTCCAAAAAAACTACTACATTGGTTCAGTTTTCATTCTTTGTAACTTTGAAAAAATGCAGATTGCACTGTCCCATTACCGCAGCTCTCTGAATGCCTTAAGTTAATTCAAAAGAAAACACAGTATTATCATGTTCCATGATTTGTGATAATTGAACCACAGTAAAGATGTCACAACACTGCTTACACAGATGTGAATATACACAAACAGAAAAACAAAACTACACATGCGTACATTGCACATACAGTGTTTCTTTAGTGCCTTTGTCGTACTATGAAATGGAGAACATAAATATGAAAAGACTTAAAATTAACACTGCACACACAAACTACTGTGCCATTACACTGTCTGTACTTCAATGCAGGTTATACATAGAGCAGAAGAAAATACAATGAATTGTTAACTTGTTCTTCTTCTTCCCTTCGTGAGACAGTCTTTCATGCTTTTAGTGAGTGTGGGAGACTTGCAGTGCTCCTCACTCTTCTAACGAATGTTTTTAATCTGTTCAGTGAAAATTTTAGTATCAATTTTAGTATTTTTAGTATTAGGAATTTCATCTTCATCATCTACATCTGGGTACAAAAAATCGAATCAAAGAAAGTAACAGCTTTTAAATTTTATCTCTGGAGAGGCAAAACTAGCTCTGTGACCAGGAAGAGGAGAATTGAAAACAATACTGTGAAAGAAGCAGCTACTGTTTTTTGCTGTAACATCAGATGTTGCTTAAAACTAGAATTTGGTTTCTATAAAATGACAAAAGACCTAAATAACTTTAGGAACATCTGGTGTCACAAAAATGTCCTATGCACTTTAGTTGATGATCAACTCACTTTTGCAAACTTCCTGATATAATACACTAATTTTTAAATTGTATTTCCTTTCATTTAATGGTTTTTAGTGTTTTTGAAGCACTTAAGTTCTTTCATCTAATGAAAAATTGTAAAATGTTCTGAATGTGATTGAAGTTTTTTGCAAAAATCAAAAAAAATCTTTTCCTTTCGGGCTTTTCCCTTCAGGGGTCGCCACAGCTAATCAGTTGCCTCCATCTAACCCTGTCTTCTGCATCCTCTTCTCTCACACCAACAACCTTCATGTCCTCTTTCATTACATCCATAAACCTCCTCTTTGGTCTTCCTCTAGGCCTCCTGCCTGGCAGTTCAAAACCCAGCATCCTTCTACCAATATATTCACTATATCTCTCCTCTGGACATGTCCAAACCATCTCAGTTTGGCCTCTCTGACATTATCTCCAAAAAACCTCTAACGTGCTGTTCCTCTGGTGTACTCATACCTGATCCTATCCTTCCTGGTCACTCCCAAAGAGAACCTCAGCATCTTCATCTCTGCTACCTCCAGCTCTATCCCATGTCTTTTCCGCAGTGACACTGACTCTAGACCAAACAACATTGCTGGTCTCACCACAGATTTGTACACCTTTCCTTTCATTTTAGCTGAAACTCTTCTATCACACATCACACCTGACACTTTTCTCCACCCGTACCATCCTATCTGTACAGGCTTCTTCACCTCTTTTCCACACTCTCCATTGCTCTGGACTGTTGACCCTAAGTACTTAAAATCCTCCACCTTCTTGATCTCTTCTCCCTGTAACCTCACTCTTCCACTTGGGTCCCTCTCATTCACACACATGTACTCTGTCTCCACCTCTCTAGCTTCTCCTCCACCTGTTCCCTGCTCTCACTGCAGATCACAATGTCATCTGCAAACATCATAGTCCATGGAGATTCCTGTCTAACCTCGTCTGTCAGCCTGTCCATCACCAAAGCGAACAAGAAGGGGCTCAGAGCTGATCCCGAATGCAGTCCCACCTCCACCTTGAACTCCTCTGTCACACCTACAGCACACCTCACCACTATCTTACAGTCGTCATACATGTCCTCCACCGCTCTAACATACTTCTCTGGCAAAGAATTGTTAACTAAATCCAAGTAATTTCTTGCATTTGAATTTGAATAACATAACGAAGCATCTTGAGCATGGGGTTTATTTTTAGAATTGGTTGCTAACATGGTTGGATGGGGTATGTCCACATAGCTGCAGCATTTCAGACTTGTTTTACATGTCACATGAGTTTCCCAGCAGTCGAGTACATAAATTGGAGACATTAAAAAAAAATAATTTAGTGATGCCAGAGTTAGCATTATATCCCCCCTTTTTTATATACTTTATCCTATTTCCTTGTCTCACTGCCTGACTTAATGCTTTGCATGCTTGACAATTTAATGGAGTAAATACAGGTTTTCTGTGCATGATTAATGACTCTCCAGCCTTGTTTAGAATGTGGGTTTAACTTTTCTCCCCTCAGCTTCCCCTCATTAATCTGCTGCATTGCTGTTCCTCGTCCACACGTTGGACTGCACTCTACTCTTCAAGTGTGCTGATCTTTTATGGCAGGGTACAGCTGACGCATGCAGCCCCTCCCAATCAGCTGGCAGCAAATAGTGGGTGGGGTTGATGTGTCACTGAATACTACTGCAGAGGGGGATGTTAAGTTCTGATGTTTAATACACTGGTTTCCTTCTGTTGCTTTACCTAAGTTGTTGATGCGCCTACATCCTTTTGTGATCTACAGGCTCTGAATGTTTTGGCATGCCATTTTTACTCTCCCCGTTAAATCACAAATCTCTTGCCAGCCCAAAACTATTAAAAAGTTTACGTGCCAGCCAAACCAAAACCCCACAACTCATAATTATATACGGTTTCTACAATTATTTTTAAGCAATGTTTGGGACACCGATATGTCAACAATCCCAAGTAAAGTCTATAGAACTGAAGTGCTTTCGTATATGACTAGCATTTAGTTGTATACTAAAGTACTCCATCACAAGTGCCTGTCAGATAGTTATATATAATTTTAGAAAGAACTTACTGACATCAGAAGTAGGGGTGTTTATCTGACAGTGGCTATAATTTTGAAACCATCCGTCACACATTCACTCCTACTTTTAATGTGATTGGTCACGTGTGTGAAGGCAGCAACGTAAATGTACTGGTGTTCCAACTTCTCTGATTATGTGCACTACATAAACTAAATTGTGTCTCCCACTACATTGTGATGACTAGAGTTTCACTTTACCCTCAGACATTTTGCCTTCCATTGTTATACAGACTAATTCTTTTTCAGTGTTGTCAGTATAAAATCATTAGATAATATGAATGATGTGTAGATACCTTTCCTGCATGTTTAAAACCAAGTGAGAATGAGTCAGTGACACTTTTGTCTTGACAAGTGCCATAGTCAAATCCACCAACCTATGAAGACTTCTCTTGTGTTCAAACATTCACCAGATTCTGATTCTGCCGTTGCCATTTTGGAGCTATTGTGCCACTAGAAGCTCACAATACAAGTTGCACCTTGCTGGTTTGTTGTCACAATGTCAACACATTTTTAGCACAATGCAAGATGTTGTTAGCGTCAGAATCATTGTTAATGTGTTGATTTTTCTCACAATGACAACATGTGTGCTAAGTCAATGTCAGTGTTAATGGTGAAAAATATGTATGTTGTGTATAAATGCTACGTTTGACAATAAAGTTGACCATGACTATGACGTGTGCATCACTCACTGTCAGATGGTGAACTAAAACTACTCCTGTGATCTTAAGCACTCCACAGCACCTTTGTTCACAACTCTTGATGCAGGCTTAATGAAGCATAGTTCTGTGAATTGCTAAATGGGTCTGACTTCATTTGGCAAATTGTGACCGTTTACTTGATTGTGTTCCAAGTCTGAGCGTCAGCTTGGGTCCAATTCCCTTTTTCTGGTGACCTCTGACCCCCACCCTGATGTCCCATGTGGTTGTCTATTGTTATGGAAGAGGTTGTCTCTCTTCCTCCTGTTACACCATCGCTGCTGTCCCACAGACAGCTGCTGTCCCCATCCATATTTAATGCCATTGCGCAGAGATCAATAGTCATTTTCAGAAGTTGCATGGACATTGCTGTTCATTACTGCCAACATGAGACTGGAACGTCTGCTTTAATAAATGCAACATAACCGTTCTGCAGCATCTGTTATGGTTTTATTGTACCTATCTAAATGTGGCTTCTGTATACCTTTTTTAAAATTATGATTGTGCAAGTACAATTCTAATTTTCGTTCTCAAATATCAACTGGAAATGACAAACAGTTTCTGTCGCCACTTCAGTATGCTGTAGAGTGATCTCATTTCTCTTTCTCTCTCTCCTAGGCTGATGGAAAGTGATGACACAGAGGAGCCAAAGGGTAAGACGAACTCTCCACTTTCACTGCACTCAGATCATCTTTTGTTCTATTGACTGCTTCATCGCTGAACTCAATTCATTCTTTTTCCGAACTGCTTTAACCACCGTAGCGGGTCACAGGAAGCTGAAGCCTATCCCAGCTGTCTTAGGGCGTGTGGGCAAACTCGGGGCGTGATGCCAGTGCGCCGCGGAGCCACACAAAGACACACAACCACTCACACTCACACACTATGGGCAATTTAAATGGACAATTAACCTGAAGCGCAGGTTTTTGGAGGTGGGAGGAAGCCGGAGGACCAAGAGAGAATACAGGGAGAACATGCAAACTCCACACAGATCGGGACTCATACCCGGACTCGCCTTGTTGTGCGGCGACAGTGCTACCCACTGCACCACCGTGCCGCCCCATCACTGAACTCATTCAAGCTTTTTCTATTGCCTGGTATTCAGGGAGTACTGGGATGACTGTAAATCTTATACTTCTGACCTTGTTTATACACTGCCTGGCCAAAAAAAAAGTCGCCATCCAGAAAAGTCACACCCTCTCATATGTTGTTGGACTGCATTTAGCTTTGATTACAGCATGCATTAACTGGGATATTGTTTTGATGAGTTAATGCAATATCACAAGAGTTATTTCCATCCAGAGATGCAATATTTTTCCATATTTTTCATCAAGATGTTGCATTTATGATGATGGGGTCTGACGACTATGTAAAGCCATCTCCAGCATTCCTTGAGATTCGTTTTTCAAAGAATCTCAACGAGTTTAAGGTCTGGACTCTGTGGTGGCCAATCCATGTATGAAAATGACGTCTCATGCTCCCTGAGCCCCTCCCTCACAATTTTAGCCCAATGAATCCTGACATCTTGGAACATGCCCGTTCGGGTCAGGTCTAGGTTCAGCAACAGTGTGTGTTATAAGAATGAGATCAGCTGATTACCTGAATATACTGAATGACCAGGTTATTCCATCAATGGATTATTTCTTCTCCAAAGGCATGGGTTAATGCATGCTGTAATCAAAGCTAAATGCAGTCCAACAAAATATGAGAGGGTGTGACTTTTTGTGATGGCGACTTTTTTTTTGGCCAGGCAGTGTACATGTCTGTGCCTCTGTTTTTTCATTTTGTACTTTAAAGTGAACGTTTCACTTCAGGCTGTTGTAATCTTTGTCCAAAAAGTAAAAACGAGGGTCATAATATTTGGAGAAGTTGAGAGATCGTGATCTCGTGGGTGCGTACTTTCATCTGTGTGTGTTCCTTAGCAAATGTTTGATCATATGCGATTAGAATGGATATTTCTTTCAGCCGACTCACATTACAAACTAAATTTGGAGCCTGCTGCTATAAAGAGAAGGAAATGGCTGCTTTTGTACATAGGCAGCTGGCTGTGCCCACAGAATGAGTCTCTGTATTATTGGCCTCCAGCTTCTTAGCTCATGGCTGGCTTGCCTGTCTGCATTTGATTTTTGATTTGGGTATTGTAAGTGTGTTTATGCAACCTGCTGTTCAAAAGAAAAAATGACAATGACATAGAGAGATGATAGGGAGGTTTCTGGTCTAAACTTGCAGGGTTATTTCAGAATTGTGAAATCAGTGTAGTGGAAAATGTCAAATTGATTGATTATGCAACTGTCAGGCACAGAACTCTACTAACCAAATGGTATCAGTACTACCGAGTACTGCTTGAGATTACATTAAACAGTGCTAAATGTTAGTATAGGTAGTCCTCAAGATAGCAACATCAGACTTACGAACATCTGTAGATACAAACAACCTGACACAACCTAAGCCGAGCAGCGGCGCTCTATGCGCTCGACAATCTCTATAATGGCAGTTTGTAGGTTGAGGACTACCTCAACATGCAGGTTTCATTACAAGTATAGAAATGCAAAGATAACCAAAGAGACACCTGGTCAAACCTGTTCTGTCAAACAAATCAGTTTATGTAAATCAATACAACAACTCAAGTTTATTTTTTTACAGTGCTGCAACTTGTAATGACAATCACGGTCTGAAATGAGGGCTCTTGAATTACATCCAATCTAACTGTTCATGTTAGCAAATCAGCTGTTGTTCAAACTCTATCTCAGCCTTCATAGATGTACTCTAGCAGCATATATGTTTCTGTCAGTCACAACAAACAATGCTGAATTCCATTTCTGTGTTGTGGCTCAGGCCCACAGGAGCATGCAGTTTTTCCTCTATTCACAGTCTTGTCAGTTTAATCCCCATATCCTTTTACAATGTCAAAGTGTCCTTCTGAAAGACACTGAACCTCAACATTTTTGATGTTAAGTCTAGCACACCCGGACTTTGTGGCTAGACCTTGCAAAGCCCTACAGATAAGTGTTCCATAAATGTCATCACTTACTGGGTTTTAATTGATTACCTGTTAGAGATTAGCTGATAAGCTGAAAAAAAGACTTCACTTCTCTGACTGGATGACAGACAAGTTAAAATTGTAATGAAACCCAAGCAGAAAGAGGAACAAAGATCAGTGTTTGTCTTCAATTGAGATATGAGTGTGTATGTATTTGAAGACAAGAGTGCGTGTGAGCATCGGCAATGTGTTGACATGGCTGATGATGCTTCCTGTCAAAGCTGGCATAGGATTTACTGCTCCAAGCCAAAATCTCTCTCTGGAGTTAAGGAGTTTCCTTAACTCCAGTGGCTGTTGCACAGTGCAGCAATACAGATGCTAAAGCATTGTGTAAAATTAATTGACTCAGATCACAGCACAATCACACTAAAATCCTTTGGTACTAATCAAAAATGAAAACACTGCTGGCCTTGAAATTCCAAATTCTAATTCAGTAATCTCTCAGTGGCTGTAACTGGTAGATGGATGGCAACACTTGTGGAAACCTCAGTAATCTTAAGTGGAGGTTTTTTCCATCTCTTGAGTTTTAATTTTTCTCTCTCTAGTGCTGACTTGAATGTTGGATGGATGATGTAACAAGTATTGGACTGGAGTCATAAGTAAAAAAAAACAAGAGAGGGAGAGTGTAGTCAGATTGGAGTCACTGGTCTGCGGTGCAGAACGTTGCATCACCTGAACTAAATCACGCCAAGGTCTGGACAGCAGGGGAGCTTGGAAACATAAATCAGATTAATATTATGACCTCAGCAGAACATTTTTATTTCAGTTGGAAAATGGGAGTTTGACAGAATTTTGCATGCTCCCATTCTTTCTTGGATTGGGGGGTGTTATAAAAAATGACAGAGTGGGAGAGCAGGTTTTGAGTGGGCTGACTTAAGAAATTTGTGTTATTTTGGAAGATTTAATGGCTTTCTTTTGCTTGGATTAAGAGATCATAGTCTTACAGCTGTTTTTGATGAGACAGCTAAGAAATAGACGAAACAATTCCCACGAGAAATTCCTCTAACACATACAATATGCTGAACTATAGTCATTATTTCTTTTTCCATTTTCTTACCATAAAGTGGAAAGTCCAGTGTAACCCCGAGACTTTTTTTGACCCATCCTGAATTTAAGGGTTTATCTTTACTCGAATTGCCTTTTCTAATTCAGAGTCAGGAAAGGAAATCAATAAGATCTCATTAGTCAGGTTTCGAGTCCACATGTTTCCTCCATCTAACTCTGTCTTGTGAATCCTCTACTCTCACACCAACTACCTTCATGTCCTCTTTCACTACATCCATAGTGAAGGAGAGGACACTATCCATCCTGGTCACTCCCAAAGAGACTGTCAGCATCTTCATCTCTGCTACCTCCAGCTCTGTCTCCATCTTTTTTCTCAGTGCTGTTCACCTACCATCTGATGCACATTGTTGTCTGATGTTGTTTAACATTCCAGTTCCTTTTCAGCAAGTGTCTTTCAAAGGCATATCATCTGGTCAGAGGGGTTGTATTTAGTGTTTTAAATATTCATATTAACATATTTCACTGGAAGCAAGTAAACATCTCTTTACTGCTGTATTCATGTTTGTGTGTGTGCGTGTGCGTGTGCGTGTGTGCGCGCGCATCTTGTTTTCAGTTGATGAAAAACCTGAGGATTCTGCCAAGAGGGCCTCCAAGATGTCACTTTTTAAGGTATGACCACTTAATTTTGGCTTCTAATTCCTTTTATTTAAATGTTTTTCCATTATTTATTTTAATTAGTTACCTTGTGTGTGATATATCATAAGTGCATTTTCTTTGTTTATTTGAAAATAGAATTGAATAACTTTAAATGTTTTTTTAAGCGATAACAATTATCTGTTATGACTGTAAATTTACCCAGCGCTGGTCCCAACACATCAGGTTGTCGGGTTTGCTCGCTGTTTCCCCCCACGAGTCAAATAAAATTGTCAGTGCTCCAAAGGGCAGCACACATTAAATCAAACCCAAGCTTCAAAACATCAATTCATAATGATGTCACAGGTGCATTTTTCTAAACTCCAGATATTTTTTTATGTCCCTTGGTGATTTACTTCCAGTCCTTTCCCTTGCAGCTGTTGTACGCTTCAACTCTGCCTGAAAGTTTGCTCCATTAATAACAGATTTAGTTGTTGCATACAGCACTGAGCTGTCCTGCACCTGTATCGAAACCTTGCCAAAGATAAAAACGCACTTTTCACTAGAGGTCTTAAGAATGAGGTGGGAAGAGAGGTCTATAGAGGTAAAAGATCCGCTTAAATGAAATCAAATGAAATCAACTTTATTTAGGACTGAAAAGCTGATAATGTCCCTTATCTTATTGGAAATGTAGTATATTCTTATGCACAGATGTTTACTTAAAATACAGGGATTATGACACTTTCCCATACTGCTTGAGTTTCAGAAGTGACTAGGTTTCATAATATTAGATGTAAATTGCTCTAACTTGGCCTCTAAAGATCATGAGAAGTGCCAAGGTCGGCCAAGTGAACCCAGATGGCAGCAGATTTTTCTGACCAAAAACCTGCTGGAAAAGCAAGCAGGTTTTTAGCTTTGTACTTCAGGTTTTACCTCTCCTTCCTTTGATCTGATCCAGAGTTCTTATTATTTTAAGATGTTTGTCTTGAAAGTCAAGAGCAATGATGGATGCCTTTTTGCTGTCATCACTTTTCTCTAATCGATCAGTTCTCCAACCCAGCTGAAAGTCAATGAGTTGGTGACTCCTGCAGGAGAATAGGAGAAGGGTTAGAGAATGTCTGCTCTCTGGAACAGATTGAGTCAATAAAATGTCTACATTAAGACTTTTTAATGATTGATTCGATGGCTTAATTTCCTTGGTATTAAAAACATGTTATCAATGTTTCATAAAAGTTTCATATTTATATTAAGAGAGTGTCTTTTAATATTTAAGAGGCTTCTAATTTTATAGGCTTTCTTTTATTTTGTGAGAAAACGGCATTGATTTCTGTTTCTAGGCTCACTACATGTCTTAACCTCCGGGCCACAATACTGGCAAAAGTTTCCACACAGTCGCACAGTTCAGTTTGTGTTTTGGAAAGAAATCTGTTTCTATCAAAAATTTTTATTGATGTACTTTTTTGAAAAACAACAAATGAAATCCAATTATTATTTGTGTAGATAATCTAACCTCTTATAATATCTATAGGAGCCAGAGGACTCGGATGAAGGAAGCAGCAGCAAAAGAACACATGACAAGCTGAAGTGTCAGCTAAAGAACAGTGATGGAGAGGAAGAGGAATCCTCCACCAGGTAGGCAGGTTCACGAAAGTTGCCTTCATCGAGGACCATCAATCTCACTTGTATGATGTATGGTCATGCGTTTTACTACTTTTATGGGGATTGGTTATGTAGTTTTGGCATGATTAGGATGGGCTTGCACTAGGAGCTAGTATGATTAAGCCACTGTGGCTCAGTGTAAAATAATTGAGTAAGCCACAAAAAGCCACATTCTGTGTCCAAGACAGCGGCTTGCTATAATAGCAAATAAAACTTACAAGTAAACATTGAATAATACCAAGAATCAAATTTATTAAAATCAAAGTGTCTAAGTCAAAGTTAAAATGCCTTGTAGTCGAAGTAAAACTTACAAGTAAACATTGAGTAATATATATTGAATGACTGTATCTTCACGTAGTGAATGCAAGTTTTCAATTGTTGGGGGGTGTAAAACCACGCTCGTCGTGGGGGGATACCCCCCCCCCGGGAATTTTTTTTTAGAAAATGGGGTTGTTTTCCTGCATTCTGAGGGCAAAATCTTCTGTTCAGTTTACTTACAAAAATACACTAAAGTCAACAGTTCAAGCTTAACTATCTTTATTTCTATCCTACTTTATGCAGGTATACAGCAAATGTGAGATTCAAGTTTTAGCCTTTTTTTCCGAAAAATACACAGGCTAAAAACCTTGTAGCCATATGGAATTTACTTTGCCCATGGCGAAGTGGCAAATGGCTAGCGCAAGCCCAGTTAGGGGACAGTTTGTTCGTGAATAACCAAATGATGGACATAGGAGAGATGAACCTTCCTGGAAAGGAGTGAATCATCAGTTTATTGTTGATAATGTAGAGGCGATGCAAACACATGCTATTTCTTGTTGCTATTGTTGTGTTTTTGTGTCACTGCTCTTTCAAGCAGTTTAAAGTTAAGTTCCTTTCTGTTTGTTTCCACCATCTTTATCCTTCATCAATCCTTTTCTCTCATATTTCAGAGTCCATAAAAGTGATATAAGAAAGTTAAGGGATGAAGAGACCACAGATGCATACACTACCACTTTGGAGGACAAGAAGGTCATTACTCTTTGTTATTTTATACAAAAGTTAATGTTTTATAAAGACGAAATATTGACCTATTAACCATCTTAAAAACTCAAGCCCTCAAATATACAACTTGTGTATAAAAAAGAGATCACATTTTTTATCACTGCTATTGCAATTCTGAAAAATTTTCCACAGCGTGCAATACAATTCCAGGACTCTGACTTTGACTTTGGCTCCTCTTGCCGCCGTGTCTGGTTTAGCTTAGGCTTTTGGGTTTTTTTTAACTTGACATGTAGATTTTAGTTCATGTCACTCATATACATTTACACTGAACACACACACACACACACACACACACACACACACACACACACACACACACACACACACACACACACACACTTTAGCACAACGTTTTCTTACCTCACCCAAGTACTGAAAGTAGAGGGGGGGTGTTGGTATTAGATACCTACTGACCTCCTCATCAGGTGGTATCAGGATAGCAATGCACTTTTTTCTTTTTTCTCTCAAATCTACAAATAAACTATTTTCTTGTTTTTTCCTTCAGTCGATCGTCAAACGTTTTTTGATTTGATTTGACATGTTAAGAACTGTGCTTCTGCCTTAGTTTTTTTAAATTTTTATATCAGTATTACTTATAGATTACCGGTACAGGTATTGCCATTTTTTTAAGCAGCAATCAGTCCTCAATGGAAGAATGTATACAGACTATGTACATCAGACATTCTACATGGGAACCACCTGGTAAGCATTCTGCTCCTACTCTCATCTGGCCTCAGATCTCCCTTCATGTCCTTTTCAGTCTGAACTGGCTTTTGAATGGTCAATAGGTCGTCCATCTGCCGTTATATTATCTAGGCAATAAGATTGTGAAAACCATGAAAAACGGCATGTTTCATCTGGTAATTGCTTAAAGTTTTTCAAAATAATTGTATTTTGAGCCAGGTTTTGCTCTTTAAAACTCATATCCTAAAAAGTGTTGTGTCATACGTTTACAGTATTAGTCAATGTCACATATGCTATCTATTAACTTCTTTGTTCTGGGAAGCCACAGCAAACATATATGGTTCAAACAGATCTTGGTGAAATAACTACAGTCAATCCCGCTTAGTCTTTGATGACATTTGTTTATTTATTCCTTTTTTTTCTGCACCCATTCACTTTTCTTTCTCCTTTTTAATGAAAGGGATAATTTGTATTTATTTATACATTATAACCCCGTCAGGCTGTTCAATTGACACCCAGTAATCCAAAGTGTCTTGGTAACAGCGGTTAGTCACTAGAAACATAATTTGGACTGAAGAATATGAATATATGCTTTCATTTATTTAAAATCCTAAAACAAGCTTACAATAGGATTTTCACTGTTGATGTGGAAACTGCAGAGAGAAATCTTAGTCTGGTTACAGTTAAATGCTCGAATGAAAGCCTATAAAATACCCCTCAAATGGGATTGAAAAGGGAATGATCTTTTCCAGATACCATTTACATTATAGCTGTGGTTAAATTAAGTTTCTCTTTCTCCTTCTCTACACCAGGCTGACAAAGCTATCCCTATTAGCAAGAGGAGAGATGAGTCCCCCCCTCCATCTCCTCCCTCTCAGCCTGCGTCACTACAGCGCCAAGACTCTGGGCCTCGAGGCATTAAGGGAATCCTAAAGAAAGGCCGCTCCACCAGCGTGGAGTCTGACCACAGCGAGAGCTCCACGTCAGAGTGTCCTTTGGTTAGACAAAGCAGCATTACACTAAGCCACCATGAGAGCGAGGAGGAGCTGGAGGAGCAGACTGATGAAGAGACCAGTGAAGAAAATAACATGGAGGATGAGTCATTTACCGATGACCTCATAGATGGAGGGAACTTTAGTATTGACAGACAGCGGGAAGAGGAGAGCAGCAGTAGCAGCAGAGGCAGTTTTGAAGAAATGCAGAGTCCATTGCCTGATGACAGCCTGGAACAGACGTCCACAGTGTCAGAAGATACTGAAGAACTGGAGAGCAGCCTGGATGGAAGCCAAGGCTCCTCAGTCAAACAGAGGTCAATAGGTGTACTCAATATGATGCACTATGTATTGTGATGAGGTTTTAAGTGTCATGTCTTTTTTCAAAGCAATGAAAAGTGAAGAAAATGGTTTTTTTAATGATTTTATTTAGACCTGTACACACACTGTGATACTGAAGTAATAACTGATTCAGTCTATCAGATATTGTTATAATAGTGTTTGTTAATGGACAAACCTGACAGTGAGACAAGAACAGAAACAGCACTGGACAATAAAATCCATTTTTTGCACTGTTTAAATGTTGTGGATATATTTGTTTGATAAATATAACCACTGCGTCTAAACAGTTTGGGTGGTTTCGACAGGAGGATGGTAGCGAGTATGATTAATGTTATGTGCTTTTTATTGATAACCTCGCTTTGCCTCGCCAAGCTATGTCTATGGCTAGCTGCTAATTCATGTTTCTCACTTCCTAAAAGGCAGAGAGAATGACCTGAGAGGAGAGGAGGTGATATTCAGATTGGTCACTGTTACTGGATTAATTCAGATTTTACTAAGTGGTCAATGAAACAGTTTGATGAAGTTTGGAAAACTCAGAAACACACTTTTTACCATTACACTACTTTTTATCATCACAGATTTTTAAATATAAAAAAACACTAACTCATTTAATTGTTTAAATGATGTTGTTTTCCTTCTCAGGTTGTCCGAGTTTACAAATGAATGTGATCATAAGATCAGACCAAAGAAGGCCAGGCCATCTGAGCACATCAACACGTCATTGGCTGATCGCTTCAGTCAACTCCAAGATGCTGAAAACTCCTGGAAGAAAAAGGTAAGAATTGTTGCTGAGTCAGTGGTTAGGCAGTATGACTAATATATCAACAAAACTATAATTCGTGTTGGAGTCGGCTTATAAACGGGCAGTAATAAGCATATGTGACCATATCTTGAGGTGTCTCCTCAGCTTTTCTTTCTTCTTTTCTTCAGGGTTTAATTTTATTGATGTATTTTATTTTATTTTTTTGTGGGGACACCCCCCCCCCCTTTACTGAATCATCTTATTGGGTTTGCTGCCAAGAGGGTGTAAGGTTTGTAGGGCTTGGGGGTGCAGCGGATTTTTGAATGGTGATGCTTAAGCTCCAGATCTAGGGCTTAGCTCGCCTCCCAATGACACACACAACCTGACCAAACACCTCCAAGCCTGCTACAGCCTGCTTCCTTTCTCTTTACTCTCAAAGTTTAAAAAGCCACTCCTTGAGTAAGATTTTAATGGCTCTCAAATGTGCAGTATATTTGAGGGGCATTAAAAGCAGGAGCATTGAGGTCATACAGTTTTTAGTGTTTAATAGATGAACATTAAAATCACTGACATATTTTGAAGAAATGCAGACAAGTTTCAACATGCTGCTCTTCTAAACAAACAAGACCACCCCTACTGCTTTTTGAAGGGCAAAAACAACACCACACACTGTTATAATCACCTCGAGTCAGAAATGGTGCTGTAGTAGTGGAAAACCCTCATGTGTGCCGCAAGAAATATCTTCCAAACAATCAGCTGCACTCGAAGATTGAAGTGATGTCATGTTTATTCACAGACTGTCTCTCAGCTTGATTGTCGAGATAAATCATCCTCATTTGGGATTTCTGGTTTGAGCCTGCATTCAAGCATAACATAACCATAGAATAAATCCATTCTAAGTCTGGAAAAAGCCACTTTATAAGTAAGTAATAACATCCAAAACAAGTGAAATCACCAGTCAGTCAAATTCTGAAAACGTAGGCCATTTTAGATTTGTGTGGTGTGCCTTAATTACAATTAATTGAATGAAAAGCTGTTAGAAACTGAAATATTTCCTTACTGGTATCCAAACTGTCTGTGAGTCTGGCGTTAATGGATTGCTCTGGGCACTGCAGCTTCTGCTGTTCACCGATGAGACACAGACATCAGACATAATGCATGCTTTAACTAAATTATTACCTTTGATGACATGAAGCTATTAGCTACGGGGCATTTACTTGCATGCGATTATTTTTGTTACATTTCCACGTCTCCCTTGAGGAGAAGCCAATGGTTTCACATGTTTGAGGTGTGCCGTGTCATGTCCTACACCACCAAGCCAGAGCAGATGTTGCTGGTTGATATGTGGGAGACTAGGGAATGTAACATGCATTGTAGAGGCCGTGGTCAACCTCAGCTAGCTCCAGATGTTTCCTGTTAAGCTTACTAAGCTGTGCTTTACACTGCGATTGTATTGTAATATGAGGCCTTGTTGTAAAATCAACTTTAAGAGGTCTGTCTGCCTCTTTGCTGCAGATCATTAGGGGATGATAAATGGTATCTACATAAAAAAGTAATCATGTTTATGGTGCAGTGATGCTGAGATATTAGATTTTGTCTTCCTGCGACGGTTATTGAAAACCAGGATGATCCAGTTTATTGAACTGAATGTCTATAATGTTACTCAGTGTGCTTTGTTCCCAAAAATGTATCAGAGCAAAGGATGATTTAATAATTTCATAGCAGAATTCATAGAATGTTAATACATTGAAAGCCGTCCATCTTTTTGCATGCATTGCTTTCAGGTTATAGTGTTTGCCCTCTCTATCTGCACAGTCTTTTGTCCTTTCCCTTTCTCGCTCTCTCCCCCTAAAAAGACATCCTCTTTAGTACGTTCATTAGATGCATCTCCAGATGATTTAGTGATGAAGACCTCAGTGCTCCCTCTCCTACAATCCCCTCTGATAATTTCCAATCCTCTTTTTCCTTTCTCCTCCTTTCCCCCCTCCAGCTTCCTCTGTCCTTACCTGAAGACTCAACCCTTTTCCTCTTTCAACTTTGTTGCTTCAGGTGAGTGTGTGTGCAAAGGTATGTTCTTTGTGGGCCTCTTTGCATGATCCCTAAATAACTGTGTTATTATTTCTCTATCTGCGCCATGAAGACCTTCTTGCACCCCCTTTCTCCGTCTTACTGTAGAGAAATCAAATATGTCAGCACATGTTGTTGCTACATAATTAAGATTTTCTGGTCCTCAGTTGGTCGATATAAGTGTCAGTGGTTTGGCTGAGGCACTGCCTGTGCCATACAGTAAGGCAGCGCTGAGAAAAACAGTTTCCTGTGGGATCTTGGGACTATATGCCTTCTTTTCCTGTCCTCTCTCAGGGGTTCAGTTAGGCCAAGGTATTTCCCTTTTCTGATTGAATCCAGAGATGGGCGTCCAGCTGGAAGGGTTGCATTCAGTGTTCCCTCTAAGCTGCGCGTCTGCGCAATTACGCACTGCTTGCACAGTCTCAGCGCACAAGAAATTCCATGCTGCGCATAAAACAAAATTTGATACAAACGTATTGTGATTTCCCGTGTGTTGTTACTGTTGCGTGTTGCTGCCTTGAGTTGTTCTGCGCGTGTGTGAGTTGTACATGAGTTTGCTACACTTGGAGTGGGGGTAGGGTCGTGTAAAAAGTGAGTACTGAGCAGGAGATGAGAGGAGTTCTGGATTGTTGCAGGACCCTCACATATAACATACTACACATGTCATGAGGAACAAGATCTTTGTCTTTTTCATTTCAAGTGGGTCAAATCACTTATATTAAAAGTGAACTAATGAAAATTACTCCTGTAGTTTGATTATCTTAATAAGCCATGTATCTTTCTATGATCCAAGTTTTGAAGTGTGATACTGGTGTGTGGCTACAGCGCGCGCACATCTGCTGTTGTTCACAGTAGTCCTCAGTGCACTCAGGAAGCTTGTGTGTTTGCCCAGACACATGAAAAATTATGAAAAATTAGAGGGAAAATTGATCATTGGCTTTATCTTTTTTTTAAATGTTTGCTTTTGCTGTGCTGTAGTTTGCAAGCATGAGCATGCATCACTGTGCAAAGATGTCAAGTAAAATACAAGCAGTTAAGGGTTGTATGTGTGAGTATTAATAGTTTAACAGTTCAGCAAGATTTCCTCTCATAGTTTAATACGTGTCTCAGTAATGCTACCTTCAGGTATTCAGAGATTGTGCTGAAACATCCTTGCATATCACAAGATGTGTCGTATTCTTAGCCTTTAATGAAGCCAAGCATAATACGCAAAGGAACTTTCACCAGCTAGTAACAGAGTCATACTGATGTGGCATGTTTTTCATCCATCCGTCCATCCATAAGATAATCAAAATCATATGGATTGGTACACCTAAGACATGTCACCAGGGCATTGCAGGGCCACACATAGACAGACATCTGTTCACGCTCACACTCACACAATTTAGAATGATCAGTTCCCCCAAAGTGCATGTTTTTGGGGATGGGAGGAAGCCAGAGAACCTGTACATAACTCACACAGACACAGGGAGAACGTACAGTGTATGTGTCATCTGATTGCTCCTGCTGTTGCATTGCTCATTACTGAATTATGAGCCTGTCCATCCATCCATTTTCCTGAAGATGAGACAACCGCAATTGTCTCATTTTCAGCCACTTCTTGGCCTTTCGGGTACAGATGTTGCTGAAATCTATACCAGCTGGCCATGAGCAAGATGCAGGATACACTGCAGACATTTTTTTCAACACATCACAGGGCAGGTCAGGTTGTATAAAATAGAACTTGAATCACAAATCATTTGGTCTATTCGTATCATCATCAACATTACGTAGCAATAACGGATGGAGTACTGATTTTGGAAGGATGCTCCTCTCATTCAAATGTAATGTCGTGTTGACATCAGTCTGGCTGAAGATCACATCATATGTCAGATCTTTTTTATTTTAAGGCTGCTGACATCTGAGTATGCTTAAGTTGTCTTCTCAAGGCTTCCTTAAAAGATAATACTGTGAGTTACAGAGTGACAGTCAGCAGATCCTCCTCAAACCACAGAACACAATGTTTTCAAGTTGTTTTTGTTCTTAATTCTCTAGCTGTACAAACTGGACTTCAGTTTAAATGGTTTCTTATTCCAGATTTGTGTGGGTTTACCCTATAGGAAGATATGTCTGCCTTTAACTATAAAAAGGAAGTCACCACTCATAGTGCATTGCACACAGTGAATTGCTCATTGTGAGCAAAGGAATAAGGGGAGGCAGCCAGGAAAAACCAAAGCAAGGCCATAAAGCGCTTCAAATTTTTTAAGAGTGGCATGTCATTAATTACTGTAACAGCTTTTAGGGTCCAGTGGGACCAAGGGTCCTAGTAAACCTCTGTTAATTAATTTATAATGGCGGAGTTCAGGTGAAAAAGTGGCAGCAGGAATAAATCATGGAAGGAGAAATGCATCCTGTGTAGTAGGTGATGGATGGCCTCAATGTTTAAACATGGATTTTGGTGTTTTTATCATCATGCCAAAACATTAGTTACATTTTTGTAGCAAACATAATGTTTGAGCAGTACAGTGATAACATCTGGAAATACTTGCTTTTGTGAAAAAGTTCGAGCCATATATGTAGAAAAAAAATCAACCTTTGATTGATTAATTTCTTAAAATGAGGTAGCATCTTAATGTTCCTTCATCATCAACCTTTATTGCTTGATTCCTAATCACTACACTGTGTCTTTACAGAGTGATATGTGTGCCTATGTTTCTGTAATGTTTAGAAGTCCAGTGTAGAGGTGGGGGCCAAAATGTCGCTGGCAGAAAGGATGAAGATCCTTAAAGACAAGGAGGAGCAGTGGAAGAACAAAGGCAGTGGAGCAGCGAATGACTCCGTCCAGTTCACTGTGGCAGGACGCATGGCCAAAAAGGGTATGAAGAAAACATTTGTATTTGTTTGCGAGAGAATAATTTCAATAAATACAGAACACATTGATCAGTAGTGATTACTACTTGCAGCCACCATTTCCTTTACGTGTTCCTCCAGGTCTTGTGTCACATGCCGCAAAGGAGTCCCCTCTCAAGAGGTCTGATGCCACGCCTGTGAAACCACACGAAGGTAGTTTACATTCCTTTTCAACTTGGTCAATGCTTGTATGATAGTGTTTGAGTCATTCCACTGGATCAGTGAAATGTTTACATTAATGGCCTTGATGTCAT
Source organism: Antennarius striatus (assembly GCF_040054535.1). Taxonomy (NCBI): domain Eukaryota; kingdom Metazoa; phylum Chordata; class Actinopteri; order Lophiiformes; family Antennariidae; genus Antennarius; species Antennarius striatus. Next base: position 10,129,044 of record NC_090796.1, on the reverse strand, counting down.
GCATATCTCATGTGTATTGATTCATGAACGTGTGGCACTTAACTTATTCGCTGCCAGTGCTTTGTAGCAATTGATCTCCGGAAGACTTTCTCCAACGATCCAGACATTTATCAGTGTTTTCTGTTTGTTCTTTGCTCAGAGCGACACCGTGTTCGCTCACGGGTGCGCTCTGACATATGCAAACTTTGTTGCATTGCAAGCTGTCACAACTTCCTCTGCTTCCCATCCTCTGTTCTGTAACTGGATCAGTTGTCATTACTCTAAATTCCATGAATAGAAGCCTGATTTTTACTGACAAGCTCTGCCAGACTGTCCCCCAGCCCCTCCCTGTTGTAAAACCTAATTGAGTTCTATAGACGTCTTGTCAGCCAGTGACTTAAGAAGTGTGGCAAATGTACCACAAATTTTCTAGTTTTTACTATGATGAATTATTAATTAATTGTTAGAAGAAGTAAGTGTGTTAAGCTCCAAGTATTCAGGCCTTTGTTTGGTGTTGCTTAACAGATATCTCGACAAAATCTGATGTCAAGGTGGAAGGAGATAATAGGCTCGATAAGCTTGAGTCTTTCCTTGACAAGCTCCACAATAAAGGTAAATTCCCCCTGTTTATTGTGTTAGTAAGCACCTACTCTACATGCATTTGGAAACATTTCAATCACCTAATAGTGATTTTTGTCTGTGTATAACAGTATTGTCCCACAAAAGGTTTATATCTAACACATTCTGTTCCTTCCCTTTTTGTTTCTTGCTATGGTGGCTTGTTCAGGAGTGAGCAAAAGCAAGACGTCCACCATCGAGGTGACGGCAGAGACGGAGAAGGAGGTGATGACCCTGGATGACGAGGAGACGTTTGGGAACTTCTACAAACCAATCTCTCCTGTTACGCTCCAGGATTCCAGTGTGATTCTTACAGAGGAGGACCTCAGCCAGATCCAAGCAGATACACCAAAGTCAGTTTAGAATAATAAGAATGATAAGAAAGACATTTTTTGACCACCTTTCAACAAATGCTTTTGTACCAGATCAATGCAAGTGTACTGTTTTGCCACTAATAAGTTTGTCAAGTTTTTGTAAAGCATAAGTTTAAAAACAAGTTACTATTCTCTATTATACAATTGAACGACATCAGAAACTAAGATCACATGATGACAATACTGTAATAACTATTATTTGATGTCCTTTTTTGCATCAAAAATCATCTCTGCTTTATTTTGTGTGTTTTGGTGTTCAGGCTCACTTCATCGGTAGCAGAACACAAGCGAGCTGTGCGACCAGCCAGAAGGAATCAGGGATCCAGGAATCCTCTGCGGGCTCTGGCTGCCCGTAACGACATCCGCCAGGTCTATACCGAGCAACGGCTTAACGTGGCCTCCGTGGAGACCAAGAGGATCCAAGTTGAGAGGAGTAAGACTGAAGCCTTATAAATCTTGTGATGTGTTTATGTTAACAAAGAAGCTAATTTACAGCAGAAATCAACATTGTTTTCAGGTTCTTCGTGTTTCATGATGATTAATGAATACAGAAAGCTGACAGTCTTTACAAAATAAACGTGTGCAGGAAAGTAAAAGTTGCACATAGCTATTGAATGTCTATTCAGTCATTTAATGTATTTTCTGTTTTAATCTGCTTTGTGTGTGTTTCCTGTAGTCTAGCTCACATGAAGGAAGACAATGTCTTTGAGAATCTGTAATTTAAATCTGGTCATGTTTATTAGCTGAGATTAATCATAAGTAAATACACAGTCTCTAACCTTTTTTTTTCTCCTCAAAGTGGCGAAGCACTCCAGAACAAACTTGGCTGATGTGGCCTTGGCAGGTCTTGCAAGCAAGGAAAACTTCCGCAAGATCAACCTGCGCAGTGTCAAATCCACAGATGTTGTGACCAACAACAGCACGCTACCTTACAACAAGCTCATGCTTATTCGTATCAAAGGTCAGAAATATAAGGGTATCTATATTAACCTTTTTTATACTGTTCGTAGCTGTTGAATGCAGGTATCTCTACATTTTAATGTTTTTAGTCATTCAATACTGTTGTGTTGTTGTTTCTCTGTGTCAGATTTTGTGTATGTGCTTTTGTTCTACTACTGCCGCTCTCCAAAGCCAGAAAGCAGTGGAAAATCTGGAGCTAGATTCTAGTGCATCCATCCCTTAGGTGAACAAAGCAAAATCTGTCAGATTAAAATTATAAACTGTTTGTCTGTAGGTCGAAGGCATGTCCAGGTGCGCCTGATGGAGCCCACAACCCACTCTCTAAACAGCGGGGACTGCTTCCTTCTTATAACACCAAAGCACTGCTTCATGTGGAGTGGAGAGTTTGCTAACGTCATTGAGAAAGCAAAGGTTGCCACACACACTGAGAAGTTTCAAGAAGGCTTGAGAATCTTCTTTAGTCCAAATTTTTAGACATGTACTGATACAGTTGTGACACATACAGTATGTTTCCTGTCAATCAGGCGTCAGAGATGGCGTCCTATGTTCAGGCCAAGAGGGACCTTGGTTGTAAGGCCTCCCAGGTGACGGTGCTGGAGGAGGGTATCAATGCTGACAGCAGATGGGCTAAAGAGTTCTGGAGCCTTTTGGGTGGAAAGACCCAATACAGAGGTTCATACTCACTTATATACTGTTGTTATTTATATACGTTATATATGTGTGTGTGTGTGTGTGTGTGTGTGTGTGTGTGTGTGTGTGTGTGTGTGTATATATATATATGTGTGTGTGTGTATATATGTGTATATATATGTGTATATATATGTGCATGATTAATTGAATCTATTCATTTGCGATAGTTTGTGACCCTGTGACATCTTGTACTTTTGTTCTGCTGTGTGTGTGATAGGAGCTGGGGAGCCGGAGGAGGATGAACTGTACGAGAGTGGCATTTTAGATTCTATTGGTGTGTACAGACTCCAGGGAGACAAACTGGTGCCTCATGACGATGCCTGGGCCGCCATCCCAAGTGTCTGTTTGCTCAATTCCAAAGAGGTAATACCGCCACTCTAATAATGGTCTCACACTGAGATTTGAGGAGAAATAAATTGCATTTTTACAACTTAAGAATTGCTTAAAAAAACCTGATGAATAATAATATAAAAGTTCAAGTTTGTCTATCCTCTACTCTTTCCCCCTTTTGACAATACTTTACTGCAGGTTTTAGTGTTTGACTTTGGTGGTGAAGTGTACGTCTGGCATGGGAAAGACGTGCCCTTGGCTGAAAGAAAAGTTGCTGTGAAACTGGGAAAGCAGCTGTACAGTGGCAGCTTTGACTACAGCAACTGCAGGGTTAACCCTTTAGATGCCTCCTGTACCAATAAGGATGTGCCTCAGTGAGTACTGGTATTCTCATTAACTTTAGCACCTTTTATAGTGTCGAACAAAACTGCCAAAGATAAGTTGTTTTAAGTGATATACAGTGGACAGGATTGGCCGGTGTGTTAATGTCTGAGTTGGGTTATTGTAAACTCTAGTGGTTTCTTCTTGCCAGTGCAGCTGCAGGGAGGAGATGTTTTTTTTAAATGATTCCCTTGTGTGTGATTTCTAGGAAGGGAGAGCATCGTCCAAGCTGGACTCTGTTTGGCCGGCTGTCCGAGCACAATGAGACGGCCCTGTTCAAAGAGAAGTTCCTGGACTGGGCCGAGAAGAAAAAGGAGGAAACAGGTCAAGCTGAGGAAGTCAAGGTAGAGTAGATTAGACTGATACAAAAATAGCTGCGGCTGCATGTTCATAAATCTGTTTTCCTTGGGTTTTGGTACTTCTTGATTGTGATAGTTTGCTTGAGGCATATATATCTGGAGGGATCTATAAAGAAACAATGTTCTACTCTAGCAGTTTGATTACTGAAGTACAATAAATCACTGCAGAGCCCAGTCAACTCCATGGAGCAATCCCCATTTGACTTGGACCTGCAGCCATGTGATGCCAGGGTCCTGCTGGATAATGAGCCAGACCCAATGAAGACTCTTCTGGAGGGCGTGGATGTCCAACGGGGCCACGGCGTGGTGAGGGCAGATGATGGAAGACAGGCAGAGCTGACGACAGTAGCTGTAGATGCCTGGCACATTAAAGAACACGGTGAAGAGAAACTACCTGAAGAGAGTCTGGGCCAACTACATAATGGCGATGCCTACATCATCCGCTGGACGTACTCAATCACCACACTTGGTAAGTCATTTATTGGCATTGTGGGGGCTTTGAAACCTAACAATTGGAGTGGGAGGTTGAGATGCCAAGACCTGAGGTGATTAACGTTTCAGAGTTCTGCAGTTTTTCAGAAGCTGTGAATAAATTTACCAGGTTTACTTAACCGTGGTTCTGTTTTTGTCAGTGGGAAAGCGGCAGAGACCTGGTGAGCTAAGTGCCGGCGCTCCAGGAAGAGAGAGGACTGCATGTTTTTTCTGGCAAGGCAGCCAGTCAAGCATCAGTGAGAAAGGAACCTCAGCTCTGATGACAGTGGAGCTGGGCAGCCACAGGGGATCGCAAGTGAGAAAAGTCATCACAGCCTCATGCAATTAGTATACTATAATTCTTAATGTAGAAATCTCTGTTTAGCACATGCTTTTTTTTCACGCGTTTGTGTATCCATCATTGTGTTTCATTCTGATTGGCTGTCCAGGTGTTGGTGAGTGAGGGGAAAGAGCCTCCGTGCTTCCTACAGCTCTTCCAGGGAGGTTTGGTCATCCACAAGGGAAGTAGAGAAAACAGTAACACAGGTAAAACTTATTCATGATATAAAATACTTACTATTTTTAAAAGCAGGTAACACAATAGCAGCTTCTGAACTCTGGCCTCCACCTTAATGCCAACCATTTCTAACTATTTGCTCCTTTCTCCAGGTGGCTGGAGGTTGTTCTGTGTCCGTGGGGAAGTAGAGAGGGAGGCCTCGCTGGTGGAGGTAGTTTGTCAGAGTGCCAGTCTGCGCTCTCGAGCCTGTCTGGTGCTCCTCAATGCTCAGAAATGTCATCTGTTCTTGTGGTATGGCTGTAAAACACACACAGGAGCCAAACAGGTTGCCAAAAGAGCAGCAGACAAAGTAACCCAAAGGTAAATCCCTCGGGCACCAAGGGATAAATAGATGACGAGTGGGTGTGTGGATTTACAGTTTACAGTTTTCTGTGTGTTTTTAAGGTGTCCTTCAGAGTTAGGTCTGAGCAGCACCAGCAATATAAAGGTGGAGGAAGTGGAGGAGGGATCTGAGCCCACAGTGTTCCTGAAGGCTTTGGGTCCACAGGACAAGAAGGCCTATGACTGTATGCTTCAAGGTAAGTAATCACATACACACAAGACTTATCAGCAAGGAGGAGAAAGAAAGATTAACAACTGAGCTTGTGTGTGTATGTATGTGTGTGTGTGTGTGTGTGTGTGTGTGTGTGTGTGTGTGTGTGTGTGTGTGTGTGTGTGTGTGTGTGTGTGTGTGTGTGTGTGTACATGTGTGCATGTGTGTGTATGTGTTATTTCCAGATCCAGGGAAGTACAACTACACCCCACGACTTTTCCGGTTGACAGCCAGCTCTGGAGTGTTTGAATGGGAGGAGAAGCTGTCTCCTGCCAGAGTGACTGAGGGAATCATGGCAATGCCGTTCCTGCAGGAGAACCTCTACTCTGCACAGCAGCCAGGTCCGACAGAAAAGCAGCAATTATACATTTTAAATTGAGCACATTATAATGATTATGATTGTTTCAATTATGTATCACATGATTAGTGTCTGCAGAAGATAACACAATTAATATTCGGTGAACCAGGATAAACATACCATAACTACTGTAGCCTGATAGCTAATGCTCCTCCTGTGCTTTCTCCAGCCCTGTTCTTGCTGGATAACCGGATGGAGGTGTACCTGTGGCAGGGCTGGAGCCCAGAAGACACCCAGTGCACCGGCTCTGCAAAGATACGCTGGAACAATGAGAGGAAGTGTGCCATGGAGACGGTGCTGCAGTATTGCAAAGGTCAGAGTTCACATGGATAAATACTGATTCAAGAACTGATTGACAATCTCATTTACTGTCTTTCAGAAAAAGAACCATTTGTTCATATTAACAGAAAATATAGAAAACTTAAATGAAACACTGATACCCTTATTGATCAACAACTATCTAAGAATAGCTGAAGCAGTCCAGAAATATAGGTAATGATTTGGTTTTGGACTCAAAAGTACATTTTGCAATTCTTCCAGAAAAGAACCCTCGGCGCCCCCCTCTGGCCTATTTGGTCCTAGCAGGCTATGAACCTCTCACTTTTACCAACATTTTCCCATACTGGGAGAAGGACCCTAGTGTCACTTCAAAGGTAGGATAATTTGTTTCGTTATTGTCACGTCTGTGTTTCTATGTTGTAAGACCGTGTTTGAAATTAGGAAAGCTCCAGTTCAGACAAGATTAGTTGGCAGAAAGAATCCAAATTATCTCACTCAACCAGATCTGTCAGATAAGGTGACAGCTCCCTGTCTTTTTACCTCCAGCAAGCAGAATCAAATTTAGCCTTATCCAAGGCTGTTTAAATCAATCCACTGGACTTTAACAAAAGTTTCTTGAAAATGCTTCGCCACTCATCCAAGAGGCTTAGTCAGTTCTGAAGGTGACTGGTCTTGTCCCAGCTTATTAACCATGCGGGGTGTGTTCAGTGCTATTCACATTTCAACGACTAGTTGAAACCCATCTGGCTCCTTAACCAGACCTATATGGGATCACTATACCATTATGCTTGCTCTACTTATCTTCCGTCCCCACTGGGTTGTTCTCCTCTACACCCCATTAAAACAGTGTTATGGAGCAGAGGAGAATTTATCAATATTCAATCAAAGATATTGAGGATCACGGATCATTATGGGGCAAGACATTTCAGATACAGTATAGTTGAACATCTGGCAGCTGAATGACATGAATTGGACCTATAAAAGTCCAGTGGATTAATTTAACCAGCTTTGGATAACCATGACCTGGATAACTGAGAACCTTGACAGACATGTCATATTTAGCCTTCAGCAAAGGAAGGATTCTGAGGACAAGTTGTAGAAATAGCCACAAAATCTCATCCAAAAATATCATTTAGACATATTTGTGTAAACTACAGCATTCTGGGTTTGTAGTTGTTAACCAACTTAACTGGTGTGTAAACAGGCTGAGAGCTCCAAGAACAGAGTGATGCTAGTGAAAGAGGTACTGTCAAAGCTCAGCAAGCAACAATATACCATAGAGGAGCTGACAAAGAAACCTCCACCGGAAGGAGTGGACCCTCTACGCCTGGAGGATTACCTGTCTGAAGAGGATTTTAAGGTGGGGCTCTTGTCAGTATGAAAACAATTAAAATATTTTAAGTGATTTAATCATCAATGAGAAGAAAAACTGAAAAACAATTATTGAAATAGCAGGTGTGCCTAATGTTTCCATTTAATTGAAATTAAGGCTCGATATGACAGTTATTCTCCTCTTCAATATTTTTTACAGACACTTCTTGAGATGAGTCGAGTTGAGTTCAACGCCCTGCCAAACTGGAAGCAAAAGAACCTGAAGAAAAACAAGGGTCTTTTTTAAAACACATGTTTGTACACAAGTCTGCTGCCTGAGCAGCGTTTTATTGTTTTTGTTTTATTAAACCTACCCCTAAACCCCTTCCAAAAAAAAATTGGGAAAGGAAAAATGCCACTGTTAATATGTCACTGAAATGTTTTAACCAAATATGCACTTCATGACCTTTTTTTATGTCAAAATGTTTTCCTTTTATGAAAAAAATTAGTTAGCCTCCAGAATAAATTTGTAATATACTACTATAAATATACTGTTTTATTCAATCAGCGTTGATTTTGAGAATGCATTTGTATACAAATGTACTATTAGGAGAGTTACTGATCAAATTATGTTTTTTATGGGAAAAGCCAGCTTTGTGTAATGGAACTACATTGTTCCGCAAAATTGACTCCAATTAAGAAAGGCAAATAAAAGAAGTAAATGAAATCCCAGTCCAGAGAACAGTCCAGTCATCTGTGGTCGGTTGAAAGAGATTCTATTCCAGATATCTGACTCGTTTCACACCCCGACTTTAACAGCAAAATCAAGATTTTTAAATGACAGCAGCTGGTACAGATGTAGATGGGACCAAATTTATGCCTACATTGCATAACCATTTATCACTTGGTAAATTTTCAAAGCCCAAAAAACCAAAAACACTTTCATTCATTTTTGTGATTATCATTAAAATGGTCTCTTTTTTTTGGTACGAATTATTTCCTGGTTCTAATGTCTAGATGCCTCTGATCTGCTGGCTATGTGGGACTATAACTTCTCTTGCAATGTATGGTTTTTGTGTCTTTGTGCGAGAATGTTAATGTGCAATTTCAAAAGTATTAAGTATGTGTGTATGTGAGACTGACAGAAAGAAAGTATGAACCATATAAACTGCCTCTATATATCTGTAGCTGTCATCACAAATGAATACTGCAAAACGTCGGCATGTTTCGGGAAAATTCTTGGAAACAAAAAACCTTTCCTTTACAAACCATGTATTAAAAACAATATGTGTTTTTCTTTGTGATACAAAAGATATGAAAAACACAAAAGTAAGGTGTTGGGGAATATGAGATACTAATACTCAAGACTCCCTATTAAAGATTTTTTTAAAAATCTTTTGTTAAGTTTATTTAAATAGCTTGAACGCTTCGATATATCTCATGGAGATGCACAGGGCTGTTGACTTTGACACAGATCAAGAGGAATCTCGTGTTTTCTTCACAAGTCGCTGAAAAAAAAAGATTATTTACTATCAGCTAGTAGTTGTTGTAGTCCACTTATTAAAAAAATCTACTCTAATTTCAACTTGATACTCCATGTCAACATGCAGGAACTGGTTGTGATGGCATTCAAGTATCCGTAGGAAATTTGGAGATGGTTAGCGGTATGGTGTTACCAAATCCAGTTCTGTAGAAGATCAGTTATAAATGACATTAGAGCCACTAATTGATGGCAAGCATTTAAACATTGGCAAGTAAAGTACAGGTGGAACTCATTACTTTACAATGGCTCCATTTCATTTAGTGTTCTTGGAACACTCTGCGGATGTGCCAGAAGGCACAATAACAGAGCCTGGGAACTGCTCCATCTCCACTGATCACAGCCAGGACTCATGTTAATAGTAACATCTGTGTTTGACAGGTCTGGAGGGTCACCGTGAGGATGGGGATCATTCTGTTTGTGTGAAACATTGATTCTTCCGATAGAAACCCGTTTTATTAAATTGTGTCCCTGCCAGGAGCCGCATCTGAAAAGATGAAAAGGTTTATTATTACGCTGTTATTGATTTGCAATAGAGCTCAGAAACCTTCTGGTCAGTGAGATCATATCATAAAAACCCAAGGGATTTAAAAGGCTGCAGCTTTCAACAACAGAAATGTGTCACTAATGCTTTGTTCCTGATTAACTTTGAATTATTATCTTAATTTAATGAAGACCTAAAACAGACTGAGTGTCGTGGAGTTGAGTTTGCAACGTTTTACACAAAATCGGTAATTAGTGTACCCTCATCAACTGTAACCATCCTCCACAGAGGAGAGAGGATGGAGGAGAGGAGTGATCTCATTCTGGAGAGTGAGATTCTATGAAATTGGACCTCAGTGGATGGATGGCTGCCAGAGGTTGGCGTGCTCTTTCTCAGGACTCTGTGGACCCCGTTGGAAGATTTGCAGGTCGGATGTAATGATCTTGGCTTTGGTTGGTTGAGTACAGAATAGATAGTCACAGGAGAGGAGAATGGGGGGGGGGGGCTTTTGCGTCTTTAGAAGCTGTGGTTGGAGAGAATGAGAGTAAAGTTACAATACATCATGTGTCTTTTATAATAACCCCCCCCCCATATATGCTTAAACGCTTAAACTTCCTATGGAGCATGATTCAGTGTGCTCAGAGTTTTGAACGCACTGTTGTGCAGTGACAGCAGAAAAAGCTTATTTCCAATTTTTTTGACTACTTCCTGACTCCAATTCATGTTAATGCTGCTTTGCAAACTACAGTACAGCGTGTCAAATACTGACAGCAATGTTCATATTTAACCACTAGGGGGTGCTGTCAGTCCAAAATATAACTCGAAATAAAAAAATGTGTGTTGTCAGGTGATTAAAAAAAATTTGGATCAAAAAACAGTAATGGTTTATTTTTTCTGCTTGTGTCATAAAACAAAATCTGGTGTTCACACCCATTTCACTGACATGCTGAACAGGTGTGCAATAAGTAAAGGCACATTTATTAAAACTAACTAGTTTGACAATGTCTCTCCCCTACATGTCCTCATGTCACACTGATGCCAATACACATGAAGCAGCAGCATTATTTCCACAGCAGATGGCTGGAGACAACTGCTGTTTCCACAGACAGCAAATGGGCGTTTTGTTTGTTTATTTATGATCAGCTCTGTTCAGCAAGCATTAATCACCTGCATCACTTTGCCTCGTGGCCCAGGTGACACAGCAGCCCACAATGAGGCTGACAAGAAGGCAAACAATGAAGATGCTAATACAAGATTATCTTGAGTAATAACATACTGAATATGAGTCGATGGAGGCGAATGTGCAGCTCAGGGGTGGAAATAGTCCAGAGATTCGATCAGACCAGTGATTTTTATCATGACGAAGAGCTTGGAGACGTTCTAAACCCAGGCTGGGTTTATACTTCAGCAGTGCTCCATTTTTTTCCTTAAATTTTATCCCAGCAATTCTTCAAACTTGCCAGAGCTGTCATTGCCAGCCTCTTCTTCTGCAAGTTTTATTTGTACTAATTTCTAAACCATAGAAAATGTGTTCTTTTTGTGTCCTTGCCTTTTGTGCCCAAAAACGTGGTGAACTCATAATTGTACGGTTGAAAGAAACATGATGGAAACTGCAGGCTAACAAAACCAAAAAATAAATAAATAAACACCAAACTGAATTAAATGTGAAAAGAATCAATTGTCTCAGACAGAGCCATCCATTTTTGTAAGACTGCATGGTTGTTCGCTGGAGAAACACAGATGAATCCTATTTTGAGGAGGAGAAAAGAGTTTCATAACTCACAAAGAAATTGTGCCTGACTCACCAGCAAAAAAAAAAAAAAAAAGCTAAACTCTCGCCTTTATGTTGGAAACTCATGTCCTTGAGAAATGCAGCATCCAGTCTTGAATCAAAACCAGGCCTCAGTAACCTTGGATGTATGCATATGCTTTGTGAGGCCATGTGATAAGATTGTGTTGGAATATATAAAGCAGATAATGCTGCTACTAATCAATGATGGTCTCTGCTGCCTTTCCTCCCAAGATCAACCTCTGGATTCTTGCTGCTGAGATAAAACACTTAGGATTAAACCTGCACTTAACCATGGGTAAGGATCTGTTGGGTAGAATTCACATGAGGGACATTAAGGATTAACCTCTGAAAGTTTATGATAAGTGAATATACGTTTATATCTGAAAGGAACGCTCGGTCTGGCAAGCTGAATGGGGTCCACATGTAAAATCCCTCCTTGAATTTTGTAGCATCTTTATCTTGAATGAACATGAAGGTTCTGTCTGAAAATGTGAGGCTAACTGTGGATCTCAAGAAATGTAATGATTAATTTCGAAAAATATCCAGAACATATACATGCTGTGACCCGCACCACTGCTATCTGGCATTTCTTTGAACATTTCAGTATATTTAAGATGGTGACTACACATTCCTGGGCCCAGCCCAACAGTTCCCCTTTAATTTTCTTAAAAAATTTTAATTACATTTTTTAATTTTCTTTGGCATATATCCCCAGTTATCTACCAAGTTTCTTGTTAACTTGTTAAATGGTTTTCACAGAGTCATTTTGGGTTCTCCGGCTTCCTCCCACCTCCAAAAACATGCGCTTCAAGTTAATTGGCCGCTGCCAAATTGACCATAGGTGTGAGTGTGAAAGGTAAGGAATCTAAAAAAAAAGTGTCCTATACATAAATCCTCAAGTACATACATGTGAAAACCCCTGATTGGTCACAGGTGTCCTTTATAGCATCAATGTCCCCGTAGAAAATGACAGCATGACACAGACGCACAATACCAACACAATGAAACTGAAAAACCAAAATGAAATTCAGTCATGATTTATTTTATCTGCTTTTCCTGAGACATGTCCAAATGTCTTAAATGACTAAAGACACAAGATCAAGCATGGCAACACATTTAACACATGCTTTGGATTAGGAGCTGCTGTTACTGAGCTGCTGCAGTGTGCGTTTGTGTTGTCAGCTGGTATCCTGAAAGCACATGCTAAAAGTTAAACACACATTTATTCATAATCACACATCTGTCTTCACAAAAAACAGAACCATTCATACCATATTCATTCTCACACCACACCACAGCGAAACAGGTTCATGCATAAATGTACAACACGCCAAACACACAGTGACAAAAAGGCGCGTGTATCGGTGATGACATTAGATCTGTTTCCTGTGGAGGAAAGAGGAACTACGGATGGCAGATTGATTGAAAGATCATCCTGTCTCTGTTATCCATCAATGCAGCCTACTTATCATCTCTTAGCTGCCCAATTCATCCACTGGAAAGATCATCAAGTCACCCAGAGGGATTTGAGACAAAACAGCTGAGGCTTTGGCAAACGGACTTACACAGAAAGCAGGAGGATTGTCATTTCTTTGGCTCCAATTAGCACAAAGCGACCTTGTTTATCTAATAACCAGGCAGCAGGCCTCTCCATCCTCCTCCTTCTCCTGATGGTGGTATAGACTGGTTATACAAATACAGTACTTGCTAATCTGATGCCTACCTAGATTTGTTTGGGTGAGAATGGGAGAATCTTGGAGACCATCAAGATTTAATGTCGAAATATGATATCGTTCATGTCACCATTTCTTTATAGCTGTTAGGTGGAATGTGGATGAAGATTTGCAAGTCCTTTTGAACTGTATTCAAGTGATTATGGCACAAATATATGTTGTGGTTTGATCCTGTCCAATCAGCAGATATAATATTTAATCTTAGTGGTTTTAATTTTGCTCATCTGCTCATTGAAAACAGACCAAAAAACCTGTTAGTTGCTGCGGCTCGAAGAGGAATTTCAGCATGAAGAGAAAGTTTGATAATGGTCCATAATTTCAGGACGATGATGATGAGACCCACTCTGGTCCGTCTGTAGTTATTGCAGCCAAGACTTTTTTGTACTTGTCGTCTGATCCTCTAAGCCCATCGGGTTCTTCAGCCCAGTTAAAAGGCACTGCCCGCTGTTTGATATGAAGTGATCTTTTCTGTGTAGGAGGAAACTGGATTATTTCAAGGGCGCTGTCCCTGTCATGTCATTGTGTCCTTTGCCTCCAGTCTTCATGTAATGCCTTCTCTGCTGCCATTTATTTGAATAGATTTGCTTTAAAATGACTCCTATACCATTATGATTGCCAACCACTCCTGAGGAGTTTGAGCAGTTCATGTATAAAGCATTAAATATCTCAGGGTGAGACAATGATAGAATTTTATTTTTTTTAACAGCGCTTGCATTCTTAATTTCACTTTCCTCTTTTCAAACATCTTTATCTCTAAGTAACAGATTTTTTAATTGAAATAAGTGTTCTATGTGTCTCTAAAACTAAACAAAGTCTACAAAGTAAAGAAGAAGAAAAAGAATCATCCTTTATGAGTCCCGAAGACGGGTAATTATTATCAAATCCTGGTTTGCATGAATCAATAGATTTTGCAGATGTACGTTGAATTGCAATAACAATGTGGAATTAAATTGGGAATACATTTGCCTCAGCTGTGATTCCACATTTTTCATAGATTTGCATAAAAAAAGCAAATACAATTCTTCTGACCCTCTCTGAAAACTAATCAGCAGCTGAGGGCTTCAGGAGAGATTCGCACTGTTACCTCATCAAGAACACTGTAAGGTCATGTTATCCATGACACACTCATACGAAAATAACATGGTGGTGTGTGATAATGCTGTTCAATCAATTCATATGATTGTGTCACTGCTAAGTGTGTATTGTGTATGTGTGTGTGTGTGTGTGGGGGGGTATTCTTCAGCCATTAATACTTCCATTTTTCAAAGTTATTTTTTTTCCACCCGCTGCTCAAGAATTTCCTCACATAAACTCAGAATAATCTGAATATATATATATATATATATATATATATATATATATATATATATATATATATATATATATATATATATAAACTGTGTTTTTATTTTTTATCTCCACATTCCACCTGTAGTCATTCTCCATCAATACTCCGTCCTTTTAATCATCTCCCAGCAATCCTGCACCCTTTTCTATCTCTATTATATCTTAAAAAGCCAGAAGAAGTGGAATTCCTCTTTTCCTCCATGCTGACACTAGCATCTGTGGCTTGGTGCTGTTGTGTGTTCCTCAAACGGCAGATGGAGGGAAGAGTCATGTGGCTCCTATGGCCTCCATGGATTTTCCCATCGACTGGGGATTTGGTTTTATCTGCTTGAGAGAAGAGCTACAATCTCTGCCATCTCTTGAGATGCTGGACTTTATTCATTCAGTGCCTGTGTCATTTATTGTTGCCATGTATGATTCGTTTAGAGTTATAACCTGCTTGGTAATGGTCTCAAATGATTCCCTTCAAATGTTTTGTTTCTTTGTTGTTGTTTTTTTCATCTGAAGTACAATTTAATTGCAGTGTTTTATTGCAGTCCAGATGACAGGATTACAGCTCTCTTAAAAATGAAGGCGAAGGTGTAATTGTGATAAATGTCGTGTGTCGGCGTGTGAAACTGATGGAAACACAAGCTTTTGAGCTATCTGGCCAGCTGAACCAAGCCTTGAGAAAATAATGAACTCGAGCAGTCATGCCATTGCACACACATACAGGAACACGCACGAGGAACAGGATTTATAGACTGGAAACTTTCCTGTGCAGTCAGTAAGAGACTGCAAAGACTGACACTGTAAAGTCAAATTCATCACCAGTCGTCTTCACATTTCTGCAGAGTGCACAGACAATCAAACATTTTCTAGTCCACAGACAGCACAAACTCTAATTTCACAACTTCAAAGCGCTTCCTCCTCTTCCTCTGAATCCCAAACCATCTGTTTATTTCCTGCACAGTCCTTCAAAGTGTAATTGTCTATGAGCAGCATGATGCCTTGTCTTTTATGATTGATGCTCATGTTTTATTTTCTAATGCAGATTTGTGTTGGTTGTTGTTGTTGTTATTGTTGTTGTCGTTGTCGTCGTTGTCGTTGTTGTTGTGAAAATGCAAGGGTAGAAGATGGTTGTAATTTCCCATAATTTGGATTTTCCATAATATCAATAAATGATCAAAGAGATTCACTTTGGCAAACTCCTCTGACTGTTTTGTATGTGGGAGCGGTGCAATTAATGGGACACAATATCAGGACTTCTCGATTACCCCCCCACACACACACACACACACACATTTTGAGCGGCAGATGGGATTCACTGTGGTGCTGCAGTAGTGCTTTCGACTGCAAGTATTCACTAACAAGGGAGTTTATCAAGTTCCTAAGAGTCATCATGACCCCCCCCCCCCCCCTTGAGCGTACCTTTAAGAACGCTAACCCGCTTTGACATGTTTGTAAAATAATCTGTACTACAACCTGCCTCGACAAGAGGTTAGGAACAAAAGCATTTCTCTGTTTTGTCTCTGCTGTTTTGCAGCCCCCCCTGATGATTCCTGTTTCGGCTGGATGGATGCAGGTGTGGTGTGTCCCCGGTCTGTCTCATTCATGCAGCATTTTCATCCAACCAGGAAAAAAATTGAAGAAGCCCTACCTGTATATTTGTTTTGAGCAGTTTAGGTTATCTTGATTGATGGGATGAAATAAAATGTCATTCCTGGAAGGTGATAAAACCACACTTGATCAATTTATCATTATCACTTGCCTACATGTTCACACGTATATAATCATCCAAGTGGAAGTTCACTTATTCCTTGCAACCTACAAATAACATTAATTCTCATATATTCTCTGTCAGGTACGTTTTTACTTTCTTTGTTTCTGTGGTTTACTTCAGTGTTTTAGTCTTCCGTCAAAGATTTAAATGAAGAATCTGATTTTCATACAAAAAATTCTGTCATTCACCCCTCTCATGCATTCTCATGAAATATGAGAATGCATGAGAGCGGTTTCATGAGAATGCATGAGAGGTGATTGTAAATATCTCATTGTAAATGATGGCTTTGTAAATATCTTATTGATACTTACAAAGTCATCATTTCATCATCCTCATCAGTTACAGTAGAGTCATCAGCCACCACCACCACTGGTCTCCAGTGGAGGATTTACTTTGCTGCTGCCCTTCAATCACAATTTTCCAGGATATTCTAAGTACTTCTGAGAGACTAAATAACAACAAATCATCTGATTCAATAAACAACTATATTATAATCCATTTATTTGTCTATCTATACCAGTGATGGGAAAACTACAGCCCCTTAGGCTTTGTAATCCAGCCTGCTGAACTCATTTTTATTAAAGTGTTATGCTGCTAACTCTTTAATAATTAGGGTAGATCTTGTCTGTGGTGATGAAAAGATTTCAGAAAACGATGTTGTTTTTGTTCCACATAATCCCATTAGAAAATACACATTTTTGCAATGTTTTATCGTGAAATAGGTAAAATTATTGTTGAGGCAGTATAGTAGTGTAGTGGGTGTCACTGTCCCAGGGGTCCAGCTGGGGTCCGCCTCATAGTGCACAGGAACATTTCCTGAAAATGTCCTTCAAGCCCTTCAATAATTGCAATGCAGAAAACATTCTTTGCTCTTACTTATTGACCTCCTTATGATGGTTAGAAGAATGATTCACACCTCAATCACTCTCTGATATACTTTTTTTTTTACTTACACCATACTGTAGTCCAGTTCCATAAGTAATAAACACCAAACCATCTGTTTAAATATACTGTATATACATATATATGTATACAGTATATAAAATTCTGAAGTCTCCGTAAACACCAAATCAAACATGACTTAAAGGGATGCAGTAATTTTTGATATCTCATAACAACAGTATCTGTTTTTATAAAATGTGTGTTGTTTTCCATCCGTGTGAAAACAGAGCTGATCTGTTAAAGTTCAGCTGCTCATGCATGAAATGTGGTCCTGTTGGATTCATAGGGAGCTCTCATGAACACCTCGTCTCCTGGGGTTAGGCACTGACCCAGGAACTGGAGGCTGAAACCTTCCACTGCGCGCACGCTCACACACACACACACACACACACACACACACACACACACACACACACACACACACTTAAAAAAAATACACATCTCACTTCAATGAACACTTCACCCCCTGTGTTGTTCTCTACTGAGGCACCTTCTATTCTCTCCATGTGGAAGTCCAGGGATGAATAGTAAATACTTTCAATTCAACATTCACAACTACATTTAACAAACACAATTATACATATAACAAATATCTGCTGTCCTAAGAAAGGCTTTACTCAACACACACTTGTGTTGATATAAAAGTTTTTGCTCTGCCTTTAGACGTCACGTTCTCTGAAAACTCCACAGGTTTAAGTTTTAGACACAGAAAAAGTGTTTAGCTGTGGTGCACTGGATTAAGTGAGCTCTGCATCATCACCGAGAGTCAAACTGAATAAAAATTTTAACGGACTTCAAAACACAAGGGAGTGAAGAGGGAACAGTAAACTTGTACAGGTTCCCTTCAAGCCTTGCCTAAAGCAGGATTTCTTCCCTTCATTTATGGCTCAAAGGAAGCACATCTGCCATTGCCCAACCAGGGAAAACCACTGGATGTTTTTTTCAGGTACAGTCCCCAGGTACCCTGTATAAAGTTCTTCTGTCGAATTAAAACAACTCAGTTAACAGAGGACGAAAAGAGGGTGAAAAGAAGACGGCCCAATAGGATTCAGTGTTGTGTTGAATTCTGTTACCACGTTGAAATGTGTTTGTCCCAACCATCAGGACTCTTATTTTCACAGGACTCCATATGGAGACCGACGAAGCTTGTACGAGCACAGCTGACAGACTAGTCTGTTCCGTTCAGCCAGAGTTGATCTGCTAAGCAGAACAAAATGGTGTTTCTTGGTATAATTTTTAACTTCTTGCTCCTCCACTCTCAAGCATTTGCTTCTAGATTTGTTCCAATCCTTTTATATCACATGGAGCTGTTTCTAAGGAAAAACAATCTACTGTAGACACATAATAAATAAAATCATATATTTTATAGATATTGAAACTTCACATGACCAACAGATGAAACACTTGACAAAGGTGAACGGACCTAGAGTTGGGAGCTTTTCTTTAACTTTACAATGATGACAGAAACACCCAGCATCAGTGAAATTTCTTTTCAATATTCATGGCAATGACAGGTGGGTGTGTCGGTCCTGCCTCACAGCTAATGGATATTAACTCATTACAAATGGTTGGATGAACACAACCTGCATAATCCTGGATTTCATGTCAGAAGCCAAACCAAGATTATTCTCTTTGCCAAAGAAGACGGTGGATTATGAAAAATGGAGTGGCTTCATGTGACGCTGTATCTGTGTGATAGTGTTGGTTTAATGGATGCCTGCATGAACAGTGACACGGGCAGAATGTCAGAGCCATATGGTGGCACTGATGGAGCTGATTAATAGCTTGGATGTGTGAAATGTAATGTAACTTCAATTTTTTTTTTTTAATCTGGCCTGAAGGACTGAGTCAGAGAGAGAGAGAGCATGCAGTGTCTGTGTTGGTCTGTGTGTTCATGCACCCACTGAATGACGGTGTGTGTGTGTGTGTGTGTGTGTGTGTGTGTGTGTGTGTGTGTGTGTGTGTGTGTGTGTGTGTGTGTGTGTGTGTGTGTGTGTGTGTGTGTGTGTGTGTGTGTGTGTGTGTGTGTGTGTGTGTGTGTGTGTGTGTGTGTGTGTTTGTGAGTGTCTGTGTGAATGGACATGAATGCATGTGTAAGTCATGCATTAAGCAGATGGAGTTCTTGACAGTGTACAGTACCAGTGGAGGAGGGAGTGAGAGGCGACATTGAAATGATGTCACTCAGTCCTTTTCCTGTCTCCCCAATAATTAAATAAAGCTCCTCTCCTTGTCTCTGTCTACCCCTTCCCTCATTCCACCTCATTCTAATTCCATCTGATCGAGATCCCTTAGAGTACATTACAGGGACAGGTGGTGTGTGTATGTGTGTGTGTGTGTGTGTGTGTGTGTGTGTGTGTGTGTGTGTGTGTGTGTGTGTGTGTGTGTGTGTGTGTGTGTGTGTGTGTGCGTGCGTGCTTGTGTGTGTGTGTCAAGAACACATGGGGTTAAACATGCGGATAGCTTAGCTGCTGCAGCAAATTCACGGGGTTTCCCGTTTGACAAATGACTCTGTCATCCTCTGGAAGGGCAGCAGTCCTCCATCGACCCTCAAGGTGCCCTTCCACATAATAAAACGCTACTGCAAACATCAAAACTACAAAGTTAATGAATGATTATGCAGCTGGAGCCTCTCAGGAGCCCAGTTAACACTTTTCATTGTGTCTCGCTGGAGTGAACATCCATCTTTCACACATTTGGCCACAGAGGGGATCAAATCTGTTAAGCCTTAAATTTATGCTGATTTATCCAAACTGAGAACACTGAGTGGTCAGTAGCTACAGTACAACTACAGCACAGTAGCTTTATGAAATTACTACAACTGTAATTTACTGTTACTTTTTTCCACCTTGTTGGCACATCATAAAATGTAGAATTTGTCTTCAATGAACAAAGGAAGATAAGAAGTTGGTCACTTCTGGAAAAAGAATAATCTGAGAAACACATAGATGTCTGAGCAGATTAAGGCACAGTTACACACAATCATGCTGGATTTATACCCTGAAAGATGAAAGTGATCCATTGATCAAATCAGTTTGGAAATGAGAGGGATGGATGGAGGGATGGACGGATGGGTATATCTCAAACCAATTCCTAAAAGTAATTATGGTAGGTGGAAAAGAACACTTATTTTTCCTTTCCTGATAAAAATATAAATTTTATTAAAACCTGGCATTCAAGACAGGAAAGAGTCAGTGAATATGATCATTTTCACATTTGTATTTCAATCATATATCTTTTCATGAGTAAATGTTAAAATGGGCAGATTTTGATGTACATTTTGAAATTTAATCGCAATCCTTTCCCTAATCAGTTGACTAGTCAATCATTCAGGAGGGGGAGAGAGTGTATTCCAAATCACCAAACTACAGAACAAAAGCAATTTTATTATTAAATAGTTTACTTTTTATTGATGATTCATGATAAATTTTCTGCTGCTCCATAACAGTATTGTTTATTTGAGTGTGAGCAAATCATATTTAGAAATACACTGGGACAGAGGAAGAGGGTGATGTCCATTAGAGGCTGGTCATTGGTTGAGGATGGAGGGAAGGGGTAATTTTGAGTGGGTTGTGTTTCCATGTGTTCAAGAGGAATAAGGGGCTCCATTTGATGGAGTTTGCTCAAAGTGTACTGGTAGAGTTGAGCTCTGTAGTTATGAAAGCAGCTCTGAAATGGAAATGCGTGGGCGCCAAGTGCTTTCTCGAACATTCGCTTATCTAATTGCATGTCGACAAGTAGGGGGATGAGAGAAAATTAACTGTGTGCAAATGTGTGCATATGCTGTATGTGTGTGTGGTCATTAATCCCATGCTATTGTAATCCCACAATATGAAATCCATATCATATCGTCCACATGCATATGGCTTTAGCAGTTTTCACTGTCAGTATGTGAGCTTGTCATCAGCTTTAAGGAAGTAATTAGACTATACTGATGTAGTTGCAGTAATTTCACACCGCGGCTATTTAATTTCCGTCCTGCATGCTTTTTTGGGTACATTTTCATACTGTATTTTCATGTGTATGTGCTCCCTCTCTCCTCTCACAAGAGTTGGTGAGTGACTCGAAAAGAAGATGATGGTAATTTCTGTGGGGATTTGATGCAGCACCTCCACTGGTAGAAGATCAGCACAGGCTCAAGATTTACACAGAGCTGAAAAAGCATTACTTTGCTCTTAATTGTCAAATAATAACACGATCACCCCCTGTTCCAACTCAAACTTCACAGTCAGGGTAGTATCAGTAACATTTCTTGTTTCATATCAAGGGAATTTAATGGCTGTACCAAACATATCAAAAACTCTGTGTGGGTTCTTTCTGGGTTCTCCGGTTTGCTCCCACCTCCAAAAATATGAAGTTTAGGTTAACTGGTCAGACTAAATTATCCATAGGTGTTTGTGAATGTAAATGGTTATCTTTCATGTGGCCCTGTGATGAGCTGGTGTGTCATCTAGGGTGTACCCTGCCTCTCACGCACAGTCAGCAGAGATAGGCTCCAATAGACCCAAGGGGAATAAGAAGAAGATGTATGAAAAAGATAATACACATTTTATCAGGAGCATTATTTCTCTTAAAGTCTTGGACTTAAATACAGCAAATCTGTGGACTGAACTATTGACTATAAAATCCTAAATGAACACAATTATTATCCATAATGTCAAAAAGTTGTGTCATGCTCAGAACTCAAATATGTAGGAACCACAGGCTGACAGATCTGCATATTGCTGTGTTCTCTAAAACGGTTCTCTTATTTTATTTTTAACTTTGGACGGTTACGGATTTAATTTCTTCTGAAGCTGCTGCTTAAAGGATAAGGTTATAGTTCTGAGACTCTAGGTTTGCTGTGGGTCAACATTCACACTAATAGGATAATGTGTTATGTCAAATAAAAATCCATAAATGTGTATGTGTATTAGAGTCTATCCACAGCTGTATAAGTCTGCCGTCTTTAGTATGTATTTCACACTGTGCGCCTGCTGCATTATTAACAAGCAAGTGTGTTTGCATACATGACAAGCGTGTAGCACATGAAGATGAAAGAGATTCAGACATGTCCCTTGTGGTATTTCTCTCTTCCTCATCTCCTTCCTCTTTTCATCCAAACTTCATTAATGAGAAATTCATATGTGAACCTGAATCCTCTGTTTTTGGCAGCCACAGTCAGACCCAGCATTTCTGATAGAGTCATATGCAAATTAAGCCAGAAGGATTTCAGCATTCTGATTAAGGACGAACAAGAGAAGGGGTGGATGGTTGTTAGCGGTAATAAAAAAATAAATGTAGTGTTCAGTTGTTTCCCTGGCCCGAGGCCAACAGTAGGAGAGTGTGAGATCAGGTGTGTGTATATATGTACTTGGAGTTGAAGTTGATGCATGTGCAATATGCCTCTGAGAGAACTGTGTATCATATGTATACATGACTGAGCAGCGCTAACCCCAAAAGAGAAATGCTTATGTGCATGTATGTTTATTGCATGAGTGAACATTCATGTATGTTGGGATGCACGGTAGGGCACACATACAGTATGTAAAGAGATAAGTCACTTTGTTTACCTTGACTGTACAAATGAAACTCGAATGCTTGTTGGCTTGAGACTCGTGGTGTGTGGGAAGCACCGGCCAGCCGCTAAACACACACCCTTCCCTCTCAGAAGACATGCACTTTGCTTTCTTTGTTTAATTAACCTCTGTGAGATGCATCTGGGACTAAATCCCGACTCAGCTCTTCATAAGATCCTCTGAACAAAGTGATACTCTATCTTTAAGCTACTGCTTCAGCTGTTAATACTCCACATCTGTTAACTTGAATCATATTTTAGCTGTAGTGAAGGGTGTTTGTGTGGTTTTAAAAACAAACTCTCCCCCTCTTAGAATATTGAACTATAGTCTTTAATAATTTACCTCCTTAGTCTTCATACTAGTTAACATCAAGTGAAGGAATGACAGATTATTCACATCATCCTTTTCCTTTGTTTTGCATGTGGTGCCAACATGAATCTCTTTACACTGACAATTGTACTAAATATTTTAGGTCTGCTTTTAGGTCTGCTTCCAGCAGGTGAGGAACCAATAAAACTCCTAAATTGGAGTAAAATGCATCAAAACTGCGTGATATTCTTTATTAGCTGCCTGTGTTGCTGCGGTTTCCTCTATACACCATGTGATTTTCGCCACTGCCCCGCCCCTTGAGGAGGGAAGCAGCAAGTCGAGAGGGTATTCGTTTCAATGGAACATCAGGCTGAAAGCATTATAACCAATTTTATACGGTATTGTCATGGACATTAAAATATATCATCCATTTATCACAAGTTGCATATTTAATATAAAAATATAATTTTTCTGCCAGACAAATGTGGAGAATTTAACACCACTTGATAGGTTTTGTCTGTACGATTCACCCTCACAAGATCAGGAGCTCTGCAGCAAATTTTTAAAGTAGCAAATAAAAAGATTTGGAGATCAAACACAAACATGAAACTTAAAACTGTGTTTTATTGACTGGGGATAAGGGGAAAGGCATGACGTCAACTTAGGAGACATGGAGCTTCTAAAGTTTCATTACTTTGGTGGCGCTTGTCATTTTTTATCTCATTCTGCTAGTATGGTCATGATTATTCCAATTCATTACGTCCAATAAAACAAGTGACTGAGCTTGAAGGATTCTTCATCCATATCCACTAAAACATATTTTTCTTACTTGCAAACATAGTCGTGCACATAAAGTAGTTTCATTTGATTTTTTTAGGCTTTGAAAAAGGATTGTCTGACATTTCTCTGACTACAATGGAGGTGAATGAGCAATTTTAAAGTCATTTGTGTAGTTTTATGTGCCTTTTTGAAATGAGAGAGACAGATATGCAGCACAAAGAGGCAACAGCTGCCAGTCAGGATCCAGGTTCTCAGTATTGTTGATTGTTTGTTGGGACTTCAAGAATTACAGCAAAACAACATTATTTATCTCTGGCAAGGCAATTAAAACACACATTGAGCAGAGTACATGCACACAAAAACACGCACACACACACACTATAATAATAATAATAATAATTATTATTATTATTATTATTATTATTATTATTATTATTATTATTATTATTATTATTATTATTATTATTATTATTATTATTGTTATTATTATTATTATTATTATTATTATTATAGGAAGAAGAATTTAATAAAAAAAATGAAAATAAAAAAAGCTTCTTTTTTCGGCTTAGCTTCTGACAGGAAATGTAGAGTCATGCAGGTTCTGTTCGTCCAACCATTTGCAATGATTTAATATCCATTAGCTGTGAGACAGATGGTCACACCTACCTGTCATTGCCATGAGTGAATATTGAAAAGGAATTTCACAGATGCTTAATCGCATTTTATATATATATATATATATATATATATATATATGCTCAATTGGATTCAGGTCTGGAGAACGGGCCAGTCCATAACATCAATGCCTTCATGTTGCAGGAACTGCTGACACACTTCAGCCACATGAGGTCTAGCATTGTCTTGCAGTAGGAGGAACCCAGGGCCAACCGCACCAGCATATGGTTTCACAGGTTTCACAAGGTGTCTGAGTATCTCATCTCGGTACCTAATGGCAGTCAGGCTACCTCTGGTGAGCACATGGAGGGCTGTGCGGCCCTCCAAAGAAATGCCACCACACACCATTACTGACCCACTGCCAAACCAGTCATGCTGGAGAATGTTGCAGGCAGCAGAACGTTCTCCACGGTGTCACGTCTGTCACATGTTCTCAGTGTGGACCTGCTGTAAGCACAACCCCCACCTGTGAACGTCAGGCTCTCATACCCTCATGGAGTCTGCTTCTGAGTGTTTGAGCAGAGACATGCACATTTGTGGCCTGCTGGAGCTCATTTTGCAGGGCTCTGGCAGTGCCCCTCCTGTTCCTCCTTGCACAAAGAATAAGATAGCGGTCCTGCTGCTGGGTTGCTGCCCTCCCATCGCCTCCTCCACATCTCCTGCTGTATTGGCCAGTCTCCTGGTAGCGTCTCCATGCTATCGACACTATGCAGACAGACACTACAAACCTTCTTGCCACGGCTTGCATTGATGTGCCATCCTGGATGAGCTGCACTACCTGTGCCACTTGTAGGGGTTGTAGACTCTGTCTCATGCTACCACTAAAGTGAAAGCACCACCAGCATTCAAAAGTGACCAAAACATCAGCCAGAACGCATCGGAACTGAGCAGTGGTCTGTGGTCACCACCTGCAGAACCACATCTTTATTGGGTGTGTCTTGCCAATTGCCTATAATTTCCACCTGTTGTCTATTCCATTTGCACAACAACATGTGAAATTGATCAGTGTTGCTTCCAAAGTGGACAGTTCAATTTCTCCGAAGTGGGGTTGACTTGGAGTTACATTGTGTTGTTTAAGTGTTCCCTTTATTTTTTTGAGCGGTGTGTATAATTAAAAAATACACACACACACACACGCACGCACGCACACACACACACACACACACACATATATATATATATATATAAATTATATACAGTATATATAGTGTTCAATAAAAATTTAAAAAAACTGAGGTGACTACAGCCTTAAGAAATACCAGAAAATAAAATATGCAATGTGAAAACATTAAACACTGAGTGTTGTTTTGTTCAAACTCTGTTTTTAAAATACCAGCCACAACCTCAGAGGAGGTCACAAAGGTATCAATGCTTCCCCAAACAGCATGAAACATGATATTTCAATTACATGTGGCCTTACACCACTATATTCCACAGGGCATGCTGCGAAACGTGTCTTCTTTTAACAGTGTCCCAGTTATTCTGACTAATCCACAGAACTCATTGTGAACAATTTTCACTGTAACAGCATAATGTTCCTCTGCAAACTGTGACAGAACATTTTGAAGATTGTTGTGGGAAATTGTTCATGAAAATTATGTTAATATGGAAATTCAATAGTGCATTCAAGTCAGAAGAACTACATTTCAGAGACAAAAATATCAAACCCTGCGCAAATAATAGGCATTTTATCAGCATACCCAGATACCATGAATTGGTAACACCAGCTCTTCACTAGCTGTGTCTTATATCTAACACCAACAGCCACGTTTAAGGATCAGTTCCAGTTTTCAATCAATCAATCCATGGTGTCAGTTCCACTTGCTCATATTATCAATCACGAGCTTTGTTCCCTCTCACTTGGACCGAGCGTGACTGCACTGACATATCTGCCCTGTGTTTCACTTTACTGCTTTGCAGAAACTCAACCATGGGCTTACAAATAGATTTTCTTGATAGAATGAGACAAAACCAGTGTCAGCTGAAATTGTGCTGCAGCCGTTGATTCGCTTGAGCAACCATCTCCTATCTCCTGCAGGGCCAGTGCAGCGCTAACCTCAGAGCAATACTTGTTTGCTTCTTCAAGGCTAGAGGTACAGAAGAACATGTTTCACTTTAATAGCCTATGCATTTTTAAACAATAGCTCTTGTACTAAGTGCAAGCCTCTCAGAATGTATTTGTTTTTATATATATATATATACATACATACATACACACACACACACACACACACACACACACACACACACACACACACACACACACACACACACACACACACATACAGATTCCTCTCTGTCCTACAGTTTACATGACAGATTTCAGGCCCTTTTCAGGTCGAGCAGGAAAACATCTCCAGTGATACAAAATGCACCATGTATTTTGTATGGGTGTTTGAACATTTAAATATTCATACACTACATGAAGACATGCTACTCTGTGTTGTGTAATTGAATTCTTTCAGTTGTGTCTCTCTTCTTCCATCCTGTCTCTGTTTAAATGTACAGGATCATCAATAAATCACCAGACATCACTGCACTGCATACTTCTGCTAAAAATCAATTGGAACATTCGTGTTTCCTATTCTAACACCAAAAGGGCCTTTTCTCTTGCTAGCATTGCATTTTTGATACCTTCAGTGCCATTTTTTTTTCAACTCTTGACTGGCTGAGGCACAGTGAACACAGCCATTATCATTCCATTTGAGGTAAAAACATGCAATAACCTATCATGCAGATGTTTATTGTAGCTAAGTTTAAAATTGTAGTAGCAGCTATCATTTACAGAGATCTGGGACATACTGGTGTGAAGAATTACTTCAAATATCATGCAATAGAAAGTAATTCTGTAGTCTAACTCATTTTACTGCAATATTTTGCCTTTACGTCTACTTGGGTAGACTTCTTGTTTTAGCAACGTAGGAGTACTTATATTTGATTACTTTGACTCTATACTGGGCGGCACAGTGGCGCAGTGGTTAGCGCTGCCGCCTCACAACACGGCGGACCTGGGTTTGAGTCCCGTGTCTGCGTGGGTTCTCTCCGGGTTCTCCGGCTTCCTCCCACCTCCAAAAGCATGCGCTTCAGGTTGATTGGCCGTTCCAAATTGCCCGTAGGAATGAGTGTGTGTGTGCATGGTTGTATGTCTTTGTGTGTGGGCTGCACTTGCGTCGTGCCCGGAATGTCCCCTGCCTCACGCCCTATGCCGCCGAGATAGGCTCCGGCTCCCTGTGACCCGCTGCGGCGGATACAGCGGTGGTAATCTGAAGATGACTGACTGACTGATTCTATACTGGCTGCTGACAACATCTAATTTGCTGGTCTAATCCTAGTCAATGTCAGTCCCAACTGAAGTCATCAATTTGAATTGTGAATCCTCATTCGTCACCACTCAGTCATTTTACAGTTTTTTGGACCCACAATACAATAACCTTTCATTCAGCTTCATATGTACTTTGTGTTTAGTGCTCATTAACATTAGCAAACATTATACCTACTAAAAATTAATATCCTAACATGACATTATGTTATTGGTCTGATTGGCATTCAGCTCAATAACATTACTGTACCAAGGTACTGCTGCTAGCTGCTGACTCCAACAGGCAGCAGAAATGTCATGCTGCTGAAATAAATTGCTAATTGAATTATGAGCCTTCGTTTATTCATTCATCTTAAACCAAGGTGATTAAGATCATGTCATCTTCAGCCGTTTATCTGCCTTATAGGCCACAGGTGGATGGCGGGGTACACCCAGACCTGTTGCCAGAGCATTATGGGACAGGTTTTTGATCTTCCATGTTTAAATTTCAATCAATCAATCAACTTTTATTTATATAGCGCTGAATCATATCAGAAGACATTTCAAAGCGCTTTACAGACAGAAAGCCAACAATGCCCTCCAGAGCAAGCATAAGCGACGGTGACGGTGTGAAAATTCAAAATATATTTTAAAAAATGTTCGTCATTATTCAGTTAACTTCTCCTCAAACTGTAGCAGCAACCACTCTATGACCCTAAGTTTTAATTTGACTTTAATAAAAGCTGAAGCACAAGATAGTTGAATCACAAATTTGATTTTGGTGCAACTCATCTATTAATTGGTGTTTTAAACATTGGTGGCTTTGACAAAAAAAATCCTTTTTGTTACCTTGTTCTTACTTTCTCATCCTACCCTTCTTTCAAAGTAACTTTTATCAGTAGTGTCACAAGATTTTTGTCCTCACCATTATATAAATATATTAGCATTCTGCAGCGTACTGTGATAAATCTAGCAAAATGAATAGTGGACAGCTGCCTTTATGCCTCCGGAGAAAGAATCATGACCTTTCGATCGTTTAGCTGCATCAGGGAATTTTACAAAAAAATATAAATGCAAAGTGAGCACATTCAGAATGTCATCTGTGGCACAAATATCCAAATGTCTTCAATCAGCACATTGTGGTTCTTTAAATATGTATGTGTCAAATAATTTAATCAAACCACAGTTTACTGACTGAGAACATTTATATTTATTCAAAATAACAGCACAAGCCCACCTAATATTTCTAGTAAGCAGGGTAAAACTGTCCATGAGAATAGAATTGACTCCACCTAATGTCTTTCAATGTCTTTCACCACACTTGTCAGTAAAGTAAAAAAAATGGTTAAAAGCACGTGTGTCATTCTTTGATCCTCTTTTCACTGAATAGCAGAGCTTAAATGATGCTGTGTGAAGCAAAGTGTCAGGAGATTTGCTGTCACTGTTATTTCATAATGGCCTAGAGTCTGACCTCACTGCATAAATTCAGCAGAGGAAATTGCAAATTTATTCTCATTTTGCCTTCATTGTGTTCAAGAGGGCCTCGTCCACTTATCAGATGGTCTGGGTTTCTATCCCAGCCTCTAACGCAGGAAGGAATTTGGCAAAAATTGGTGTGTAAATAATTGCGTCAATAGTTATCATTCAAGATAAGGAGATGGGGCCTCACAGGGTAGTTTGTATGTATGAATGGGTGTGAATGTGTAAATGCAGGCTTGTTATATACATTTTATATAGCAGGGGTCACCAAATGGCGAACCGCGGTCCGGATCCGGACCACGTGATGGTTCCGTCCGGACCTGTGACCAATCCATGATAAATTCACGAGAGTAGATTTTCTTTGCGCATTTTTACTGACGGTCATGGCTACAGACGGTGGGCGCTGCTCCTCCAGTTAATACGGTAGTAGCACCACTCAGTTCAGCCAATCAGATCGCTTCTTTACCCTGTCTCTCAGCACACCAGGAAGTGAGACAGCCCGCTGCTGCTGAGAGTTTACCGTCCGCTACAGCAGCACAGAGCAAGGAACAGAGGACAGCATAGCTCCAATCGAAGGGAGGTTAATGAGGAAAACCGCTGGTTAACAATGAGTGGACGAAATTTATGTTTATTCCTCCGTCAGGCAGTTCAAAACCATTTTACCTTATATGGTCTGAACACATAGCATTAATTAAAAGTGGTAACATGGAGCGCCACTACGAAACAAAGCACAGAACATTTGTGCAAAATTATCTCCTGAAGTCCGAGCTGAGGTCAAAATGACTGAGAAAATTGCAAACGGATGTTCACTAAAGGCATGATGGAGTTTGGGGCAACTTAAAACATCTTTTAGTGATAGGACAGTTGTGAAGAACTGCTTAAAAGCTGTTGTCGACATTTTGTTTGGGGGAAAACAGAAAGATGAGATGTGTGAAAAACTCCCAACATCGGCTTCAACAGCAACCAGAAAATCAGAAATAATAACATCTTGATGCAGCTATTCAGAGAGCACCATGCATATCTGTGGCCATTGATGAGTTGTAGCTTCTGTGTGTGTGTCAGGTTCCTTCACAAAGATTAGGAGCTCTTTGCTAAGTGTAACACCACTATGAAACACACACAAGGGGGAGAGGACATACATGCAGCAATAAAAGATGCTGATCAAGTCCAGTGGTCTCTTTCACCAACATTACAGAGACCACCACAAGGTGTGCACAGACACACCTTGTGTACAAGTAAATTACTGGCAGGCCACATGCCCCTTTCTCTCATGAAGAAAAGTTTTGTTTGCATTTTCCCGCTGAAAGTCAGTTTTTATTAATGCTTTCTGAAAATGTTTGTTTTTTTACTTGAAGTGTAGGCCTTCAGTTCTTTAGGCTGGGATGTCTTTAATTTACGAGAAAAAGGATTATTCAGCTCTTTTTGCACTTTATTTTTTAATGTTGAGGTTTGTGTGTTCTTCAATCTAACATAAAGGCTTAAAAGTATTTGCCTGGGTCTACTTTTATTTATGGTGAGGTAAAAGAACTACACGTGCACTCACTTAAACATATCCTGCATTGAAAATTGATAATAAATGATAATGTGGATATAGTGGCCAACTATAAGACACAAACTGGACTTGGGTTCAGACCTTTTACAAAGAGGAAATTTTTCTAACTTGACCTCCTTGACTTTGAATTGAATACCCCTGACCTATACAGTAACACATTTCAAGCAGCAGTGAGTAGTGTTATGTTTTTAGATTAATTTTACAACTTAGTAATCAATTACTGCTCTTTTGGTAAAAAAAAAATCTATCATATATATATATATATATATATATATATATATATATATATATATATATATATATATATATATATATACAGTGAAAGAAATTTTTTTTTCCTTTACAGTGAAAATTACATCTTTGGTTTAAGTGAGTGGCAGCATTCTTTAACTTTAATTCCTGCCACTTTTGTGCAGAAGTATGCTTAGATAAGTACCATTGACCTGCATTAGGAGGTCAATATTTAGAGCCATCAACTCAAATTTATGGATGTACTAATAGCCTCTGCATTTGTAGGCTAGTTATATTTTTACCTTGTTCGTTATTGGCAGATTTTCAACTTGGACTTTAAACCAGAATGATTGTTTTTGATGCTGCTTGTGTTTTAATCAAACTGGGGCAGAACTTTTTTGTGTGTTTTTCCACTTTTGCACATTTCAACTGCTGTATTCAATCTGTCTTGAAGACATCTTACTTCATTTCTGGAGACTGTCTGATAAAATAAATGTTTCCTCACACTTTGTTTTCTTCTTTCATAACATATAGTGCACTGTTGTAAATCTGAAATTGCTATACTGTATGAACCAATATAAGCTCACACTCACACTGATGTTTCATTATAGAGGAGAATTGACATCTGAAAGAAGCTTCTTGTGTGAGCCATACTCTTTATGACCATAAAATGTCTTCATTCAAACATGAGGTTTAATATATATAGACCATCTACAAGGCCTTGATGTCAATGTGTATGTCATTCACAATCATTGATGAGAAACTCAACATGAATACTCGGAGGACAAAAGAATATACTACAGTCCAATCATGCTCCTCATGAAAACATCTCTCAGCCTCTGCCCCTGCTTTTCAGTGTTCATGGATGATTGATTTTCAAAGGCATTTATCAAAATAATTTTTAGAATTGTATTTAAAAAAAATCACTACTTTACCTTTTTTTTATGTCCATAAAAGTGCTAATTTAAAAATCCATATGAATTTAGAAGAGGTCAAATACATGTTTAAATGTGCAATTATGTACACAGCAGAGCAAATTATTTTTGTCCATGTTCGCATTGGAATATTAACTTTTTTATGTATTAACTACCCATAGTGTAGTTAATCTGCTGATTTAATTAGCATGTAATCTAATCAATCAAGTAATCAAATCCAAAATTCTAACAAATGATGGAGCACAAGGTTGTTTAAGAAACCACAGAACACCCAATCTGATTAAGTCCCTCCAACATGATTTGTCTCCTGTTAATGAAAATGAATGTAACCTGCCTCCATGCTTCAATAGCATGTCGGGAAAAGGATGCAGGACTAATAAACTGCAGTTAGTCAAATCACTTTTACTTCAGTCTAAACAAAACAATCCCATAAATTCAGTCCCATTTGCAATCAGCTTGAAAATGTCCCCATTCCGTGTTCCTTTTGTTGAGCTACTGTATGCACTGATGCTTGCACATAAACGATATCTAGCTGTCTTCTGCAAGATTACTGTATGTGACTGCTGAGAATGCTTTTTTTGTAAATTATTGTTGGAGGTATATGAGACATTTTATCTCTATAATAAAACCTTCGACCAACATTTACCTTTAAATAAAATGTCATGTGTCTGACAGCAGAGCTGCGATAGCACATTGATGTGACAAAGGCCATAATGAGCTCTTTCCCAAAATGTAAAGTGTGGTCAAACATCTGCTGGGGTCCAACAAGACCAGACTAGTGTGTGGCTGAGTCACTGTTTCATATTTAACATTAACACCTGCAAATAACCTGAAGAAGTCAGTCAGCATACAGGATATCATTGGCCTTCTGCTGAGGTTGGCAGGAAGTATTTATTGGTCTGATTTGACCTGAAATGTATGATGGGAACACGGTCAAGTAGTTTTACTCTTATTTTTTTTCCTGTTAGAGTTGGGTTTACATTGATTCTTTTTCTTAGTAAGTTAATAACATATAAAAAAAGTGAGCATATTTACATTGGACTTTTGTGCATACAGCATTGTATGGAGGAATTTAAAATACACTCTAATTCTCATTACAGTTTTCAGCACCTTTTATTTATTATTGGAGCATCAGTACTTTCTGTGTTTTTCTAGCTTCTGCAATCTCCTCAACAAGTAATTTAATTTATTTATGTGAAACAGGAACAAACAAGTAATGATAAAACAAAAAATCTTTCAATATATCTGGAGGTTGCAATTGTCACTTTTTTAGATGACAACCACATCAGTACATTTTATCACTCACTGCCTGCAAGTTAATTAAGCAAATACAAATACTATATTTCTTCTTTACATCAAATGAAGTAAAGCAGCTGCAGAGTCCAAACCATCCCTCCTCTAAAAATTATTGACTTACACAAAAAACTAGAACAGCTGAGGAGAAGAAATAAAGCAAATCCAAAATAAATTGAAAATATTTTTGATGGTACTAATTTAAGTAATGATGAATTAAAGATCTGACTTCATCTGTGCAATTGAGCCACAATATTGTCATTAATAATATTATTATCTTTAATCAAATGACAAAAAAGTCACCACATTTTGTTGGCAATAGTTCAAAAGGTCACAATGAATATGGATTTGTCATGGGAATGATATTTTTAGGAGCGATTTCATCGGCCTATTTCCCTCTGCAGTAAATTTGTGTGTGGTAAGTCTTATCAAGTGCATTGAGGACATGAGACACACTGTGCATTCTAATGAGAGAAGTGGGTATAACATGTTCAGTCAAAACTGCAGTTCATTTAATAATGGTGAAACCACTCAATGTAGGAATGTCAGTTGAATCATGATTTGTTCAGTCTGGCTGTTCAATGTCCAGAATATCTCTCCACATAGTTTAACATCAAGTAAATATTGTTATTTGTTATTTTATCTATTTCTGTACATATGCTGACTTAAATAAATAATTAGATAATTTATGTCTTCTTTCCTTCCTAGCATTAGTTTTGCTATGAAAATATGAGGTCTATGAAGTCTAGCCATGGTGCATATTTCCATTACGCATTTGTGTCCTCACAATGGGCTGTAAATGTGCAAATCGATGAGCTAGAAACATCTGCAAATCATTCTGCAAACACGATGATCTCATTCTAGTCCATTAGAAGACAATCTTTCTAACATACAAAAATTGACTTGCATGCTCTTAAATGATGAAGGTGGTTATGAAAGATAGTTGATTCAATTTATAGAATTGTTAATAATTTGTTCCTGTTGGTGCAGTTGGTCACAGTTGCATAATTCAAGTCCTACAAACAATTTTCTGCTTATCCCTAATTACACAAACCTGCCTCTTCAAAACAATTACCTCGCAGCTCAACAGAGCCAGATGGTGATGAACCACTCTCTGGAAAAACATTTTGCATTGTCCTAAAAACATATCAGCTTCCATATTGCTTTGTTACTACCTTATGTGAGCATAGTGTGCATGCAGATTGTTTTTCTCAAGGGCATCTCAACACATAATGGAAGTCACTCTCCTTATTTGATCATTCCCATCTTGCACTGCTGCAGTAACGGTAACACAAGACTCTGAAGTGGAAATGATTTTTTCTTAATCCTGGTGCAAGCAGATCATTTGACCCACTTTACTACCAGGAAATTAGACAGTGTCTCAAAAGATCACCAAAGCTTTCATAGGAGAGGTTTTAATGTTCGTTGGAGTTATATTTAGTTTCCTAATTTAAGTATTAAATGTGATTTGAACTTGACTGTAGGTATAAGGTGGACAGAAGGAAATACATTGTACCTGCAGAAATGCTCTATGTGTTAGTTTTAATTACTTTTTTTCTGAGTGAACCCATAGGGACTGGCTACCTAGTAATTCAGAGCTAAATGATTAGAACTTCCAATTGATTGGGAAAATGGATCCAGTGTAATGAACCAGAGAAATTGGTCAATGTTGAGTCAGCCACACAACATTGACTGAGGTAAATACTCAATAGCAAAACA
This sequence comes from Antennarius striatus, assembly GCF_040054535.1. Lineage (NCBI taxonomy): Eukaryota > Metazoa > Chordata > Actinopteri > Lophiiformes > Antennariidae > Antennarius > Antennarius striatus. Next base: position 10,094,399 of record NC_090796.1, on the reverse strand, counting down.
TGCATGTTCTTCATTGTCCATTTAAAGGAGTAACACACATTTGCCTAACATTCCAAAACTTGAAAACTAGTCTCCAAAATAACTAGCTAAATAAGCAAATTAAGTTTTCACTTGAAAAATGCCAAACTAAACTGTTTTTTCTATGTCACTGTTGTACTACCATCTATTACCCATTAAAAAAATATTCTGTCTCGCCAAATAAGGCTGAGAAAATATACAAAATAAAGCATCCTAGCATGTGTCGGAATAGTAATAAGGGGAAAAAAACCACTCAGGGCACAGATGAAGCTTCTGTACATTACATTTTGGCTGCCACTACATGAGTTCCCTGCTGGACAAACTGGCACTGTGGCCAGTGTGTGACATGTGTGCTCATTTGTGTTTGCCAGATTGGAGGCCTTGTTTGCTCAGCTGCTTTTTTTTTTTTTTTTTTTTACTGAAACATGAAAAATGTGTGAGACAACGTTTTACTGGTCATTATTCTGCTGCAGTGATACTAAATCTGTTCCAATTTTGAAGTTTGGCAGTTGCTTGTAGTTGTTACATGTATTGAGAACATGAAATATCAGTCGTCCTAAATCACTTTTTTATCAGTATTTTGTATGCCAGCAGATATGAACTACTACCTACAGTAGTGATTCCGAAATAGGGCATTTGTGTGTGTGTGTGTGGGGGGGGGGTTATCCGAGTTCTCTGAGTTTAGGTTTTCACAGCTAATTTAACTGTGAAAAGTAAAACTTTAAAACAAAGAAGGTAAGAAAAAAATGATAGAAATAGTTGCTTGTAAATAAAAGCAGTGAAGAGAAGCTTCTTTGCTGCTTGAACAACTCTGTTTGAAAAGGGGATTTTGCTGCTTAGAACCCACCAGGAAATACACCAAAAAGGGAGGCAGTGCAGGGAGGCTGAAGACGATATCCACAGCCATAACGGTGGTAACTGTGAGGAATTGTGGTGCTACCTCTCGAAACCTTATCAGATGACCGGGCATACACTGCTGAGGTGAACTAGTGCTAGTGGGGATCTTGACAGCAAAGAGAGAACACTAATATTTGATACCTTAGAGGTGATGGGCTAAAGATAATGTAGTAGACTATCTATGGGTATAGACGCTATAGCTTAGAAACATTTTGTGATTTAGAGGGCATGCGGCAGTCTTTATGACTGAGTCCTAACTCCTTCATTTGCAGCCAGGCAGTGGAGTCACAGAATTGAATTCCCACTTGAACACATAAAAAATTTACCTGACATTTATTGACTTTTTTTTTTTTAACAGTACACTCTGCTCCTGTGGGTTCTCTAAGTGAAGCACAGATGATGACAACGGGTAATACATATCTCTATTTTACAATCAATTGAAAAACACAAACCCCAAGCTTTCTAACTGTTTAAAATGTGACTCACATCTACAGTCTTAAGAAATGACTCAACCGTTCTTGCTTCTGTAACACAGAAAGAGCAATCAGCTCCACAAAAAACATCTGTCATAGTTACATTTCTGCCTCGCTGAACGTCATCCCTGAACCACCCCTACATTCTCTATGCTGCTACTGAAGACAGTACTAACCGAACCCCAACACCACACTTTCAGTGCGGCCACCCACTTCTGCCATTCCTAGTGGAAGTAGTAAGCAAGCAAGTCAGAAAAATCTGGGCATTAGCAGTTATGCAAAAAGACAGTTAGCAACATCCACAATCATATCCAGGGTTATGTTATTAATTGTTGAGTAATTCCTAGTTTGTGTCCCAGAAAATACGTAAATCTTTTTTTACAAAAATGCAAATTTCTTCTAACATGGAGTCTTCATTTTCAAGACTCTCTTTGAAGATTACTAAATTATCCCATGTTGTATTTTCTGGATGTGTTACTAAGGTAATCCAGAGAGAGAATAATGAGAACTGCAAAGAAAAGAAAGGACGATTCAATGGGTTATTTTTGGCTGGCCGAGGTTGTCGAGCACTGGAGCTACATTTTTCTACGTTTCAAAGAAAGGAAAATCACAGCTTGGTCACTCAATCAAGGACTTGAACTGAAGCAGAGTTGGTGTATGGGCGAGGTGAATGAATGATTAATATGGTCCTTTGTATAAATCATAGTTTACAACGTTCCAAAGAATCAAAAGGAGATGGTAAATGTTTTTCTCTATTGATGTTTGTCACTGAAAAGTAATCAAAAACCATTAACAGTAATTCTTGAATCCTTGCACCACCAACCCACATTAATATGGTTCTGGGTGTCGGGCAGAGCAATTAACGGCAAATATTTAGTTTGCTTTTTATTTGTGGAGTATTCTTTGTTGAGGGTTAAAGTCACAGAGCAGGACTGTCTTCCCCAAGCAGTGCTTTTCACTTATTAAAAGATCGATCAAATATTTATTACACATGCACACTCCTCTCGAGAGACATGAACACATAAATTTTCAGTCATGTTGCAGTTTGAATGAGGAAACTAATGATTCTGTTTGCTTCACTAACTCTTCACTCTGGAAAGGATTTTCCATTTTTCCATTTAAACAAAGGAAGCCCTGTGAAGACAATTACTCATTCAAAGCAGCAGTAGCCGCTCCCGAGGTGCATATTTGCTAATGTGCCTTGAGTGATTTTTGTATTCACAGCGGTGTGATTGTAAATCAAAGAGTTTTAAAAGAGCTTGGTGGGAAACCCAATTAAGGCCAAGATGGGGCATGTAATAAGATTCTGTCGTTCTGCAATGCAGTGGTGGGGCTGGTAATAAGACTGGCACACATTAAGCTCTCACTGATCAGATTTCAATCAGATTCATCATGAGAAGCATGACCCGCCACGCAAAAATATGATACAACACCAAGGCTGTGCTTTACCTCAGGGCCTTAAAGTTAAAATGGTCACACCAGTAACCCGACAGGAGAAATAGATGATTATGCTCAAATGAGTGACTCAGATTTTATAACTGTTAGAATAATAGTGATTAATTCGGTATAGTTCCTGTTTAGACAACCTGCAAATATCAAGAAACATTAGCATTTATTCAGATTCGTGTTTCTGGCAGTCTGTTGAATGTCCCTCTCTTTATCTGTAAGTATTTTATAAGGCATCAGGGAGATTATTCATCTGAGTAATTTTATGTCATTTTTATCCGATCAATTGCAGTGCGTACACTTTGACCTTCTGGGGTCTGAGATCACACCATGAAGTTCAGTTTGTGGCTTCCGTACGTACAGGTACCAGTAAGCATGTGGTCTGTTGTTATCTAAAAATACTGATGAGGCGTTAGCTGCTGGTTTCTGCATAAACACAATTCTTCATGAATTACAGATGCATTCAGACATTACCAGCACTGGTTAACATCTGTTGCAGTAAACACTGTAAAATGAGCCTGTTGTCAATAATAATCTGATCTTTTTAAATATATCATGTATGTATAAATCATGTATTATCATTAACATTGAACCACATTTTTCAGCGTTTTAATACTGTATACTGAAGGATCATTCAATGAAATTATTTATTAAACAGATTTACAACCTCTTCTGTGGAAAAAAATGTATTTAGCTGTAGAGTTTTTGGTTTAATGAGCAAAAATCAATTATCTTCATGAGGATGACTGAACAGGATTAAGGTTTTAAGTGAAGCTGTAGCTAAATATAATGAAACTGTGGTAAATTAATTTTATTTGAGGAAATGAGAGTATTGTATCTTGTGTTGTGCATTTTATCTCAAAAATTGCATGGGAAAGATTTTATTTTGTTGATTTTGTAAACTATGAAATTGTTGACAATCTCATAAAGTGAGATTTTTTATAAGTCCTTTTTTGAAATGACCCAAAACTACACGCGGATATTTCAGCTTAAAGAGCACCACAGAAATAAAGAGCTCTCACATTGATGTATGGTGACTCATAGAAAAAAAAAAGTAAGGAAAGCAATTAGAAGTTAGCAGTACAAATTGAACATTATTTACCAGGCTGCCCAGAGTGAGACTGTGGGGCCAGCACAGCTGACACCAAAAGTAAATGATGCCCACGCCATGTATTTCATGAGAATCAAATGGAAACTTTAAAAAATCTAGCACACTGCACATTGATGCGCATTTGAACATTTTTAGATAATCTAATTATTTTCTTTGGGGGGGAGTATGTTTTGTGATTTTTCCTTGTGAAAATTCTTTTTCTCTTTGAATGTTTGCTGATGTGAACACAGTGCTTTGCATTTAGAGTCAATTGAGAGAGGGGAATTTCCACTCCACATTTGTTAGTGGTTTGATGGTGTGACAGAGTTCTGTTACTAGTAGTAAATGTTTATACAATAACAATAACCATCATCATCATCATCATTCTCATCAATGGATCATGATTTTAACATGGTTAGCTTTTACAAATACAGCTTCCTCAAGGTGCATGACAAATAAAGAGATGGTATAGCCTTTGTTCAGACATTTCAGTCCAGCTCTGCGAAGGCAGCATGTTTTACTCTGTTACATGGAACTAATGACCTGTAATTAACCAAGGAAGTGCAAATAAAGTGAAAATTATACCAATCCGTTTCCCAAACAAAATTTAATGACAGGGAGATGAGCAAAACAGATTTTCCTTTCCAGATGAATCCATCATGATACAGTATTGTGTCTGTGTCAGGAATAGTCTGTGATATATTCATCCCCCTTCATTTACCAAAGTTAATTTTATCTTAAGCTGGACAGAGGTTATTTTGCAGTCAACAAGTTACATAATCAGATTTCTGTTTAATGCCATTTTTTCTTCAGTATAACTAATTATTGGCTGTGTAATGTCTGGTAAACAACCCTACTCTGGCGCACTCCATTTATAATATCCACACTCCACAAGAAATAAATTAAGCATTACTAACCAAGCTGTTAAAATGCATGACTTCTGTCATCTTCGGCATGACTAAAGTAATTAGCTGAAGCTGCAGCCAGATGAGTCGGATTTCAAAAGGTTAGAGGAAGAAGTAAAATATGTTAACTCGCAACCAAGGTTTTCATGCAACCATGGGGTCCGGTCTGCAGTTTCCTTTAGTCCAAACTCTTGACATGAATGGAGTCCCTCTAAAATGTGATAAAGCATTTTTAGATTGACCAATAATGTTCTCACAGATACATTTCTGATTTCAAATCGTTTATTATTTAGCGGTTGCAATATTAAGATCCATATTACCTTTATATTATTTGCAATAACATGTGTACCCTGATGTCAGCATCCAATGTTTGTTCATGATGAATGCAAATCCACAATCACCCATGTATTAAACAGGCTAATGCAAACATTAAAGGTAAAAATAGTTAACATTTTAAATTAATTTAGCAAACAGACATAATATGTCAATTAAAATAAATAAATACATAATACCAACAGTAAGTAAAAATGGTGTCAACCTAACCTATGATGTTTTTCCCCCAATACGAATTGATTGACCTTTTGCTAACCCGACACTGCTAACAAGCTTATAATGTAGCATAGCACTTATGAACATTAATAAAAGCAAATTTACCACCAGACGGGTGATTTCATACAGAGGTAGACTAAGCTGATGGCCATGGATTTCGCTATATTTTAGCTGGGTGATAAAGCTAATTAATTCATCATTCTTCCCAGTTGCAGAATGCATGGACATTAAGAAACAGCATTGTTTTTTCCTTGCATTATAAAATTACGTAGTCACAGCGCCTGAAGAGTTGTTGGAAAAAACGTGAGATCACACTGTTAATTTGTCCTCGTAACCCTGTTTGTTTGATGAGCCATCGTGAATGTTAACACTTGTAGCTTTAGAAACAGACTCTCATGATTAAAGAAGAAGGCCTACTATGGGTAGTGCTATTGTTAGTCAGACATGCAAATATTTAAAGCTTACTTTATAAAATACTTAAAAAGTTTAATCCATTCCCTTTACTTTTGCTCCTGTGAATTTAGTTTGAGGACCACTAAAAGAGAGATGTCACCATCCAAAGTCTTTAAATGCCAGGTATCATTCTTACATACAAAACCTGCCAGAGCAGAACTCTACCAACAGACCTACAAGGAAAAAGTACAAGGGCAGATGCGTTAAAAGTCAGTGGGTGGCACAGATGGTGATCTATCAAAAATGATTCACAGTATGAGCGGATGGATGGCTTATTGATGTTGTCCTTCTGTTTGTAGTAATGGACAACCTTGGAGATAGCCCATAAAGAAATTTAAATACTGGACAAAATTTGCGGAAAAAAATAAAAAATTGTATCACAGTAGTCTTTATTTACAGTGAATTCTAGCCTGATTCAATTGTCAAAATATTTCAGTCTGAAAGTCTACAGTAGTCAACGGTCAGCATTCATTCTGCGCAACTTAGGAGGCAGGTTGTCCTCTGGCCGACTCCCCAACAAAGGGACGTGGACTGTTGGGGTTGGAGCAGGTATGGTGCTAATGGATGCCGGCAGACTGTATTTCTCCATCTCGACCTCCTCTGCATCTCCTTCCAAGGACAACAGCTGGATTTGCTCCTCCAGCTGTCCTTGCCTGGTTACCGGGATTGAACCAGATCTCAGCCTCTGAATACTAAGTGGGAGGTCTCCTGTGCTGGAAGCCTTCCCCCCAGGCAAGACTGGTACCGTCTTCAGCCCCCTCCACAGGAGCTCATCCTTGGTGGAACTCATGCGCTGAAGTTTACTAGGCAGCCTAGAGGCTTGGTCTTCCATGTGGTCTGCACTGTCGGCTGAGAGGAGCCTTTCCCTGCGGCCTCCACGGCCACCTTCTCCCAGCAGAGGAGAGGACTGGGTGGGTGCTATAGGCAGACCGTTGGGTGACGTCAACATTGAATCCTCTTGTTCTTTCATGCTGTGCGGAGGTGTAGGGACCTCAAAAGTGTTGTGGAATTGAGAGTAGTCAACTCTGAAGAAACCCTCCTCCAGTGACATGACAGGGAGGAATCGATGGCCCCACAAAACTTCATCTTCAGTATAAGATGTCCTCGCCTGGCACGTCATACCTGCAGAGTCAAGAGACAGTCTTAAATATCTAAAATGCAGACCAAAAAAAGACAAAATCAGTAGTTGACTTCATAGTCTACAATATTAAAGAAAAGACTGTATGAGTTCTTAAATATAAAGAACAGTCAGCCACATGGGGAAAAGAATGAGTGTAGAATTGCTTCAGGGAAAATAGAGGGAAATGGGGGAACAGCACAAATTCAGAGGCGCTTGTGCTGCTGCATAATTAAAGACCATGAACTCACACACTAAAATTACATTTTTTCTGTTTATGAACAGTCATTTAGGAAAAGGAAGGTTATGTTAAATTTATTATTGAAATCAGAATACATAAATATGCTCTAACCGGTGGTCTCAACGATGCCTTCCAGGATGACAACAATCTCAAACTGCTCATTCGTGAGTGAGCGCTGTGACAGATCGAAAAACGGGCTCTTGGTGTTGATCTCATGGCAGATGGTCAGAGGTGACACCAAGAAGAGCTGGTCCGCCCCTGTCCCAAAACCCACATCCAGCTCACACTGGTCCAGGGGCAGGAACTCACCCTCCGGGGTCTGCCGGGACTGGAAACACAAACAATTCCAACTTATTACGTTTTCATTTATTCAGTGGTAATGACACTTCTTCCTCAGTGGCAAAGACAATCCAAAAAGTTATGATAATTTGAATCCTCAGAGAAATGAAACACCTGGTGTAATTGTGACATCTAACCAGAAATGATTCTTTATACCAATTAATTTGTAGCATTGAAATATTTAAGTTAAAATAATGTCTTTTTAAATTATTCATTCGTTTTCATTCGTCTTCTGCCGCATCATCCACCGTAGCGGGTCACGGGGAGCCGGAGCCTATCTCAGGTGGCATAGGGCATGAGGCGGGGGACACTCCGGGCACGACGCCAGTGCACCGGAGTGTTTATAAATTATACTCTGTGATTAGAATAGTTAGATCAATGCATCTTTACTTTTGTGGTAGACAGCAACAATGATTAAAGTGAGCTCAAACAGAATGGAATTGTGTTGAGGTATCTGTGGAACTGTTGAAATAAATTCATTACTAAATAATTACTAAATAACAAACTAATATGCCAACACATGCCCATAAATGCACTATAGTTAAATGAATAGATTGACATTTACTGGAAATACACTTCATTACTTCCTGAATTACAGTTAGGTGACAAGATTAGCACCATTTTCTTAGCTTTTAAATCTCCTGCCCCAGCTTTGATTTTTTTTCCCCCCTATGATGTAACATTGAACCAAATGGATTAGGCAGATAAGAGTGGGCATCAAAGTGACTGATTTGTTTCTGGAGTGCCAAAACAAGCAATTACAGGCAACCAAGTTGTTAAGGATAGCTTCAATCGTCCTCAGTTGAGTAGCATACTGTATAACCTGTTGCTTTAATGTTTATTTACCCTTTTTAAACACCCTGCTCAAGGTAGGACTATTGCACCTTCCTTGCAGCTCATCTTATGGGGTCAGGAAGATGTCACTTTATGAGCATATAAACCCTCTGCTACTGTCAAATGTATTCCTGTTACTCTTGTTTTTCTGTCAACAGTGAATGATTTACAAGGAAAATTAGTTGTTTCTCAGGAATAACAAAACAAACCAACAGAATCCCATATAATTGTCAACCAGAGTGAATAAAAGTGACATATAATCTGCTTCGGTATGATTAAAATAGTTCTTTCTGTCATCTTGTGTTATATTACATGCAAACTAATCTTCCTGGCCCTCAAGTGAGGAACCAATTGGTCCACAGATGGCAAGCAGCCTGTCATTTGTATTCACTGTGATGCTGAGGACAGACGGGTGTGACGTTTCACAGGAAGACATTTGGGCTCACAGATCCCTGTCTGGTCTTGGTGAGAGAGTGTCGCCCATCAAACTGTAAAGTAATGGGCTTTCCCAAAACATGCACAGGAGTCCATGTTGGAAATCATGCTAATCAAATTGATAAACTGCTTGATGGATTACCATCAGTTGTTATGTTTGTTATGAATGTGTCAGTGTTATTTGTTTCAATGCTGTTCATTGCTCCTCTGACAAACCTTTGCCAAGGAAGGAGCAATCATGGTGACACTTAATGGTTTTAACAAGATGAGAGCATTGTGTGTTCTTACGCAGCGACTAAATTGCCAGTGTCAAGGGGAAATTAATGGCTGTTGGTCGAGGACCTGATATACATGGAGTGCTTCATTTACTTATCCACCTGAGATCCAGGTTGAGTGAAAGCTGGCCCCATTCCCCGAGACACACTTCCACCTCAGTGACATTATGAGCTTGTGTGCGCGTGTGTGTGTCTGTGTTTTGTATGAGGACATATGCCCAGCTGAGCTGGATCCCAGGAGCTTTTGGCACAGACATCAAACATAATGCTCACACAGACGTCACATTTGAGCTGCCATTCCAAATCTCCAGACAGAATCACTAAAAGCAATGCAATTGTCATTTTTCTGTCTCCTTTTCTCTCCTTATCCATCTCTGTCAGCTTTTCCTCCAGACTTAGACAACAGCAGACATTTGGGAACCGTACTGACATGTCATCCTGCCTTCTAAACAGTTGCATTCTTGCTTGTCTTCTACTGCTGGTCCTTATCACTCATCTCCTACTGTGGACCAGCCTACTAAGACAAGCCTCTGCTGACATTGATAAGTACAACCCAGACGTCAGTCAGCCTCTCTGTCTTTTTGTTTTTCCTTCCTTATTGTTGTTTGCTATTTATTACGCTCTTGTTTGAGCACTTTTTTCTCCAGTTAGGACGTGTTCTTCATCTGGGGAACCAAATGCAAGCTAGTTTAATTATTTTAAATATCAATTTAATTTTTGCCAGTGCTGTAGGGGTCAACACAGCCTTACATTATATTGATTTATTAATGACCGGTTTATTATTCATGATAGTTCAAGGACAAATGTTTCGTCTTGAAGTGTCTAACTGCTGTAAAAATAGCATCAATGACAAAATATTACTAACACTTAAAATATCAGCTTGTTCCTGTTGTTTTGAGCATGGCAACATCTGCAGCAATTTTCTCACTGATTTGTGGGATAGTAGTCTACAACTGTGAAGAAGCAAAGTAATCCACCTCACAGTATTGCAAAGTGAGTGTGTGCTTGGCATAGAATTCTGAATTGTGTGTCATCAGTAGTGTGTCATGCTGAGAAAAATCTCTGACATGAAGTAGCCAGATGCTCATGGAAATTATAGTATTAAGAACTGTCCACCATGCACAACTGCTGACAAAACATTTATTACAGAAAAAACCCATAAATAATTTAATCTTTTGTCCATGAACCCTTGTCTTTGCTACATCACCAGGTGCATTCCTGTATTTTCATATTCCAAAGAAGTGTAGCTATTGTTCAAAGAAAATTGTGCAATGGGGATATAAAAGAATCCAGCATGTCAGGATCAGGCAGGTTATTATGACAAGCAGTTATTTTCACATCATCACACACAAATGGGTGCAGCAAGCAGTATTTCAAATGGCATTGCTATCCTGAGCCAACTGTGATAAGACAAGTCCTTCAGCCTCTTAAGCAGTGGTGATTTTGCTGCACAATGGGTCTAAAGTGAATCATGCACAAGTGATCAAACATGATTATCCAAAGTATCAGGTCTGCTCTTACAAATACCTTTACAGTCACCTGGGTGAGGAGTAGGAGGGCCCATATCTGAGATTTGTCCTTCTTATTTACATTAGAGATTCCACTTTTTATCCAGATTCATGGTAATTGAGGTGGATCCTAGGATCATTTTTATTCTACCTTTACCTGACTGCATTAAAGATCTCAGTAATGTAAGAAATGTCAGCAGGGTATAGCAATCTCATAAAATGATAAAATGATAAAATAAGCTTGTTCGTACAGCCTGCCATAATCCCTCCATTTTTACATGAGCAGTCAGTCCTCGTAGGATCACATCTCATATTCTCCGCGCCAAATTGGAGTACCTACCCTGTAATGCATTACATGTAATGTAAGTTGATTTTTTTTTTTTTGATGACAATAGTAGTAGTCTGAGATTCGTGTTTCCTGGAGTGGATGTGTAGAATAGATCAAATTAAGAACAACAACATGTGTTCCAATTAATACAGCTCCAAAATATGTCCAATTTACTGTTTTGCTGAACATGCGAAAGCTATGGATGACAACCTGTAAAATAAATGCGGCAATTTGCAGAGTATCCAGGTCCCATAACAATTTACAGCCTATGTCAATCCCTGACAATTGACTGCAGTTTCCATGTGATGGTGCATTTACAAAACTACATCAGCAGGATTTACTGCCTCTCCACTCTGCTTTGGTCACTCCCACATCATGCCGACCTTGAGCCATGTGTTACCTGAACACAAGCTACTAGAGTGTAGTGCTATTCAAATTCAAAGTACTTCTGCTCTAGTTTTACTCTACCCCACTGTTGAGTCTCACCACATTGGCTCACATTTTATGAGCAATAGCTAAACACTATGTCTGTTGCAGTGCATTAAAAGACACATTAAAATATGGTAAGTAATCGCTAAGAGTCCCGCAGGGTATCCTTGGAAAAACATTTAATCTATAATGCAAATATTAGAGGTTTTGGCTGACTATAATGTAAATAACAAATCATACCTGTAGATATTAGTCATCTGTGAAAACACATTCATAAAGCCTAAGAAAATTCTCTAAACTCAAAGCGCAATTTTATTTGTACACATTTTTAGTCTGACTGATGGCATAAATGTCATGCTTTTCAGCAGACAATTAGGACGGCCCAATATTTCTGACCTTCCACCACCACATGAATGCTCGCAGCATAACAAACTACAATCATTTAAAAAGATCATCATTTTCTGGCATAAATCAAATCAAAAACATCAGACTACTGAGTTAATTTCAAACAGAAAGCTGTTTCCCAAAGAGCAACATAACAGATAAATGGAACACTTACAGCAATAATGGCTCCTTGTTTGCAGTAATTATACTTAGGCAGATTTATTTATTTAAATGATCATTGTATAGAACCAAGGGTAGTCAGAATTGCAATTCTCCACAAAAAATCTGCTTTCAACAATACAGCAACAGTTGTAGTCTGATCTTCTTGTTATGAATCAGAGTCCATTAAAGTACTGGTGTTACACTCCTCCAGTGGGCCTTAATGTATCAAATAAAGACCATAATCTAATTTTATCTCATCAAGTTTTCATGTAGAGCCATAAAAAGAGGTGATTCTTCCAATGTTCATAAAATTGGCCCACTCACACAATATGCAGACCAATCTCACCAAGGTCAACCATGACATTCTGCCCCACGTCTGAATATCCTAGTGCTATAATTCTGTTTGAAAAAAGAAAAAAAAAGCACATTGAAAACGTCATAGATATAGTATAGATGGCTCAATGGCAGTGGTTCGATTAACTGCAAGCAGCACACCACATTTTATCTGCCTTTCAAGGGTATTAATTATAGAGTAAATGCAGTAACATTAAGTACAGCTCATTCCACAGAGAAAATGAAGCATTAGCGATAATAACTTATTTAGTCAGAGCCTTTAATGTGTGTGTATTTTTAACTTGCTCTTACTCAAAGGAAAATATGACCGAGATTTGACAGAAAACATCTAAAATTATAATGTATGTCTTTGTGCAACGCAAAGCATTAAGTACTCCTCGTAGTAGTTCTGGCACACTAATAATAATGGATTGGCTTATTTTTTACACTTTTTTAAGCTTTTCACTTAAAGTTTATCACGACAGTCACACCAGTGGTGGTAGACTACATCTGTAATCAAAGCTGTCCTGGGACAGATTGACCAAATCGTCTAACAATTGGCACCAAACAAATCGGTTTCACAAATAAATGTATGAATGTATGAAAAGTGGATTAACTGTATGTTTTTAAACACAACAGCGCATGACTGGGATGGGCTGATAATAACATACTGGGAGCTACTGGTAACTCTCCCTCAAGCTTCAGAACATAAACTGTCACTCAAGATTATCACGCTACTTCACAGAGATGACAAAAGCACAGATAATTATTTCTGTCACAGCTGTCACAACACCGCACCATTCTCCTTTCGATATCTGCTAATATTTAGACGAGTGAGCAGTAGATTTCATTTATAAAACATGCCTGGTAGGAATGGGGGGGGAAATGGGACTATAATAAAACATGCAACTGTCATATATTTTAAAATAAAACAACTGAGGAAAATGTGATGAAAGGGTGTTTTTTAAGCTGAGTTTGTTTTTTAGCAAAAGACTTAGACAGGACAAAACAAGCTGGTGTTTTGCTGCTGGTCATGAAGTCTTGAAGATGCTGGGTTTCCTTGGAGAAAACGAAGCTGGTGTGATTTAGAAACTCTGGAGACTTGACACAATATTGTAGTTTTTCAGCTACAAGTAGTACCACACTTAATGTTTTTCACTCCTCTTTTTTCAGTCTCTGCTCCTTTCATCCACAGGATTTTTGACCTAACTCATCACACACTTCGTACAAACCTGTATCTCTGTGTCTCACATAAGAGGGTTTCCTATTTAGTCATCATAGGCATTGGTTCAATTGATCTTTTAGTCACTGTGGTACAGTAGTTTATACAGCCCTTCTGTCCCCTGGCCAGACATCCATCTTATCTGCAGCTACTTAAAGCAGAGGTTCATGATGATGATATGCAGCCCATCGACAAAGACAAATCTAGGTATGAAGTTGCAGCAGAGGCAAACTAAACGGTCACTCATTAAAATGCTTCATGTGATGGAGCCTCGAGGTTGAGCCTTTGAGAAGTCTTCAGGAGATGCAGTCAATTTTGGAGATTAATGGAAATTCAATATACGCCTTGAAAGGGGCAAGAAAAATCTCAAAACAAATTAAAATGTCTGTCAGTTCCTCTCATTCTTTCATGATGTTAGATGAGACAATAGGCGGATGCCAGTGCGCTAAAGTGTCCCTACATGTATGGTGATTTTTGGATACCCTGCGCACCTTTCTTGAGAACCTGTCACATACCTTGATGAGTTTGCACCTGATCTGCGCAGACACCATATGGCTATTCCGCAGGTTCCCCACTCGAAACATGAGGCACAACTTCCCGTCCCGTTGCGAAATGACAGCGTCCTGGCTGAACATCAGCGTCTCTGCGCGCTTCTTCGGCTGCGACATCTTGATGAACATGCAGCCGATCAAAAAGGCGTCCACGATGGACCCCAGCAGCGACTGGAAGAGGAAGAGGATGATACCCTCCGGACACTTCTCGGTGATGTAGCGATGGCCGTACCCGATGGTCGCCTCCGTCTCGATAAAAAACAGGAACGCGGAGGGAAAGTTGTACACGTTGGCGACGCACGGGGTGTAGGATGAGTCCCGGCCGCCGTTCGTCAGGTCGCCGCGGATGTAAGCGATCACCCACCACATAGAAGCCATGACCAGCCATGCAACTGTGTAAGTGAGGATGAAGATGAGTAGGTTCCAGCGCCACTTAAGATCCACCAGTGTGGTAAAGAGATCGGAGATGTATCGGCTTGTCTCCCCTCCAAGGTTACCGTGCTGGACGTTGCAGCGGCCGTTCTTCTCCACGAACCGCTGCCGCTTTCTTTTCACCGGTGCGGAAAAAGTAATGGTCCGATTGGTGTTGACCACCTGGTAGTCCTCCCCAAATTTTCTCCGTATGGCCGACATCGTGTCAATTACTTACTTTGCGACAAGCGATCAATACTTGTGGAGAATCAGGCTCTTTCTGCAAGTTTGGTACCTCTTGTTCCAAATCCGTGGAATAACATTCACCACGCGACTCGCGTTCCTGCGAGATGGAGATGCGCCTCCTGTAAATTAATCTTAAACGAGCACAGATTCTGCGCAATACATGATTCAAGTCTTTTACGCAAAGGAGTCCACTGGAAGCGCTAACTTTTTGTTTCGCTGTAATTCGTGAAGGGACAAATAACAAGACATTCCAGATTAGATTGGAAACAAAAGCTTGTTTTGAAATAGCTGGAAGGCCGTGTCCTTGATAAATCCACTGCAGTGATGATGTTCAGGGAAAGTTGTAAATGTGAATAACAGGCTACAGTGCGCACTTCTGCCAGAGGGAACACTTCGATAGGAGGGACTTTAGACTATTACAGTGTAGATGAGCTGCAGCAGGGGTGACAAATTCCCCCTTCGACAGGGGTGAGAAAGCTGTTGTTGGGATTACACAGGATTTTTTTTTCCTTCAGGTACAAACAGTGCAATAAACTGCGAGTAGCCTTTGATTGTAAAATTTTTTTTGTCCTCCGGATCTGATCTGTTCGCTTTTTTTTTTCTCGTTTGTTTATCTGTATCTTCTGGGGAACAATGTACTATAAAACTGATCATTTAAATAGAAACCGATTTGAGAGGGTGGATGGTTGTTTGGTTCCCTCTAGTGTTACTATAGTGGAAGTAAAACTGTGATAAAGACAAAGGCTGCAGATACAATCTAAATCGCATTAGAGAGTATAATACTCAATAGTCAATTTGAGGCTCACACAGATGCTGATAATAAGATATAATTGATTAGTTAAGTTGTTTATTTAGTTAAGATCCTTCTGTGTTCCTGTATTCAGTGTTATTTTTTTTATGTTGACCATTTGTTTGCTTCTTATGATACCTGTGAGAAATAGGTTAAATTATTCCCAGAGGAATAAAAAGTTGGAAAACACAGAAAGTTTTACAAAATATTGATTTGCTCTGGTGGCTCCGGGGTGCGCTGGTGTCGTGCCTGGAGTGTCCCCCGCCCCACGCCCTATGCCGCCGTGATAGGCTCCGGCTCCCTGTGACCCGCTGCGGCAGATATAGTGGTGGTAATCTGAAGATGACTGACTGACTGACTGACTGACTGACTGACTGACTGACTGACTGACTGACTGACTGACTGATTTGCTCTGTAGCTGCTTTATTGGACATAATCATCTCTCATTTGAAAACATCCCACTTTTCTTGCCGTGTTAATCAACCACAAAATAGACAAAAGAGATTGATAAAAACAGAAAGGGAGAAATGTGTTTGACACAGTGAGATGAGGTGTAAATAACACAATGAAAAGTGACTAAATATCATTATGTTAAACTTTTCTTTATTTCAACATAATGATATTGATTTTATATAAACAAATGGTCTCAAAACAGACAACTGAATAGTTGCCACAAAATTTCTGTTGAACTCATCCTCAGCTGCTAACCTGTGCACAGTAAAGGACAGCGCTGGAGAAGTAAGATCAGAATTCTGCCTTTGCAAGCTACAAATCTTTCCTCATTGGAAAGAGATTTACTCTGGTTGAAAAAAAATGTGTAAAAATGTGTTATAAGGTAAATTACAAAAGAGAATGCAATTACAGTATAAATGACAATGTAGCCTGTAACAGGAAAATATACAATACATGGGACACAAAAAAGTTAGCTGAGTTCATTTCAAAGTGTTCAAAGATTCATAAGCAAACATGAATGAATGAATGAATGATTAGTTAGTTAGTTAGTTAGTTAGTTAGTTAGTTAGTTAGTTAGTTAGTTAGTTAATGAAAACAGTACTGTATTTTTAAAAAATCCCACTATTTAAGAGTGAATAATGGCAGCATTTTAGCCCTACCTTACAGAAACTCCAAGTGGGGCTACAGACATCAACCAGTAAGGAGCCTCACAATAAATAATGAGACACAAGATAAAAAATATACAAAGTGAGAATTTCATCATAAAGGTAATGACAAAGAGTAATGAAAAAAGAAAATCTTAAATTTCCTAACCTTGAATTACATAAAGTATCGATATGTCATACAAACAAAATTCTAATTTAAAAGTAATTTAACTTGAATTAATTTATCTACATAACTGTAAGTGAACTACAGGGCTACAAAATACTACTGTTGGTAACAATTTCTTTAGGTGTTATTGTTATTTTGTTTGTAAATTGAGCAACCTTTTTCACGAATTATAGGAAGCCTATGGAGGTGCAGTCACTAATGTCTGTAATTTCTTATGTAAAATAAACATGTCACAATGATGTTGAGCTGCTTTTATTGAACAAATTTGGTCTTTATTGGTTTGTCTCCTCAGAGGCAATATTTTAACTCATATGAACTCATATAAGGAATTCAGGTGATAACCAAAAAGTACAAGTTAATATCAAAAACCACATCTATTCAGTTCATTATAATATCCACATAATATAGCTGCTCTTGACTAGTGTTGTAATTTTAGCTAATAAAGTTACTGATACAGGCTTCAAGGAAAACCATTAGTACAGTGAAAGTATCCATTTTAACAGGCCACAAATACAATACCACTGATCTGCATGTCAAATAAAAAGTGTGTGTGTGCGTGTGTGTGTGTGTGTGTGTGTGGGTGGGTGTGTGTGGGTGTGTGTGTGTGTGTGTGCTGCATTTTTAATAAAGTTAGTAAAGGACTTTTTAGGTCCCCTATAGGCCTGGGTATCCAGCTGTATCTTTGTTTATGTATCTTTTCAACAGAAATAATGTAAGGGCAGACCCTGGTCAAAGTTCTTCACGCAGCTGTCAGATGTGACCAATACACATCAGGTACTTTCCCTGGAAGTTTCCCCACTGTGTGACGAATAAAGATCTATCAAATCTCTCTTATATCATCCAAGTTATCATAACACCAAAAATGCCAATATACAGTACATCCGTTTCTAAAGTCTTCTAACTATCAATCTTCTCATTAGAATTACTAGTGGTGTACTGCTAACTATTGATATATATTTATTATTGTAATGTATTTCAAATCTGTTTTTATAAGGTCTTATTGCACATCCATGTCTAGGGTCTAAAAAACGTAACCACTTAACCATTATAATAGACTTTTTAAATTGTGAGGATAGGATCACTGGTATCAAAATGGCAACAAATACCACAAGTTAATATACTTGAGGCAGCTGTCGGATTGGAGCAGTGCGTGCATAAAGAGACAAAATAGATGGAAATTAAATATGTACAGTATTTTATGTACAGTAATATGTAATGATAGCATGACAATTTAGGCAGTGATTTTGTTTTATATGTAATAAAGCTTATAAAACACAGGTGCTGCCTAAATTATCATGCTTGTCATTATTACTCCAATTCCAGTGAACTCATTATGTGCAAAACAAAAAAGGAAAAATTACATTTATAAAAAATAAACTACAAAAAAATGAATCATCCTAACATTAAAACGGCATTGTATGTCAGTAACAACGAGATAATCAAACCTATCTGTCCTTGTTTGAATCAAGGACAAAAGCGATGCATGACGTCATGCGTCTTTTCATTACAGTGTCTGTTGGTGTCCATGCGTCCGGTTTGTTTACAGTACCGCAGGACGGGATGGCCTCTACGTCCAATGAGGAACCCTGAAATCTCACGAGAGCGGCCTGATCGACTCCGCAGCTTTCGCCTGTCTCCTCTCACGACCCGTCCGCTGCACCCATAATTCCCCGCGCCAAGACAAGATGGAAGAAAGTAGCGACCGACGGAGAACAATGTTTTGGCAATAAAACCCTTAAAGCGGTGAATACGTAAAGAATATAGACACATTTGAAACCAACTGTGGCCATGTGTTGGTGAGTGTGTGACTAATTATGACTTTAATTGGAGCTAGAGGTTTGTTTCTGTCGAGAATGAGGCGTCCGGACTGTGGCTCGACTCAAACGGGAGATGCACCGAGACCCAGCATCATTGTTTCTCTTGCATGGGCCGTAATGCGGGTTTTCAGACGGGGCAGCTAGCAGCTAACTAGCTAGCTCATGGCACCTTTATTGTTACAAGCACAGCTGCCTTAAAGCGTATGGCTGTATAGAGATCAGTCATTCGATCTGAAGTCCTCTTGTTCTGTATTCGCCAAGGAACGATTTACTAGCTAAAAGCGCCGATAAGCACGAACTGGTCGCAAATGCAGCTAAAGTTAGCTAACAATAATTAGAGCGCCAGCGTTGCTCGCAGCCAGACAGATTTGATTTCACGAGCGTCATCAAAGGTCGGGAATTGGTGAACGAGTCATTTGTGCTGCTCGCTCAAATTAGACGAAATCTTGCAGTTTGATTTAACCACGTCGGATGGTATTATTTGTCGTGTATCATGATCAATTTATGGTGTATTCGTGGTATTTGATTTGATAGCGTGCCCCCTCCCATATAAATGCCGTTCGGTGGTCAATATATGCGTCAATAGCATCTAATCGTGGATTCCTTTTGAGCATTTCCGAGCATATGTTAGATAACTGGCTTAAATTTTGAATTAAATACGTGTTATTTTGGATTTCCATGACTTCGAGGGTTGCTGTGACTTTATTTTAAAGACTAGTGAGGGTTTCTATCAGGTTTTGGTCGAGTGTTTTGACGAATAGATGCATTGTCTCATTGTGCCTAACCGGTTTGCTAACTGTGCTAACGGACTGGCTAACTATTATGCATCACAAAAGCTCTTCGGCTTTCTGTGGAGTTCAGTGTTGCATAGCCAAATGGTCGGCAGGGCTAGACCAAACAATAAATTCTCACTGCATTCACTTTCCTATGTTCGTGGCGATGCGTGCAGTTGCCCGATTTTGCCTGACAAAAGTGACTGAAATGTCTAATTTTACCCGAATGTTATTTAATTTTGAGAAGGATATTGGGCTACTCCAATTTTCCGATATTCTAGCCAATTCAGCGAATCCGTATTTGCGTTTATGTTTCGTTATGAGACAAAGATGGCAAGTTGTGTTGTACCAACGTAAGAGAACAATATGGATGTTGGTATAACAGCTATGTAGCGACGGATTTTATTTTGGCTTCAATCCAAGTCACATGCGGTGCCAAATTTCAGTGGTAAGACAATACTCGGTCAAGATAAGGTGTTTTTTTTGGTATGTCTGTGGAGCTTTAAACTTGATTTTTTTTTTTTTAAATGGCACACATTGGCACACATTGACTGAATTTTTTTATCATCCACAAGTTTTAGTTTAATAAGATGTAGCATACATCATTGCATTTATAAAAGAAATGCATCCTTGTGCATGGATCCTGGATTGTACCAATAAAATATAAAGATACAGATACTAGTACATTTAAAATTGTGTTGGATTAAATCAGATCCATGATTTGTTGGCTCTAAACATTGTTTTGGTCATTACTGAAGCAGATTAATCCAGATTTTTTTATACAGTCTTGGCTGCAAAAAGTGGTAAGCGTATCTTGTATTTGTATGAGAAATAGGCTTTAATTTTAACACAGTGTGACATTGTTACACACTGTTGGAAGCTTTGTCTGTGAGCAGGGAAAAATTTAATATTTCAATCCGACAGCGGGTCCGGGTTTGAGTCCCGCTCTGTGCGGAGTTCACATGCTCTCCCCGTGTCCGCCTGGGTTCTCTCCGGGTTCTCCGGCTTCCTCCCATCCCCAAAAGCATGCGTTTCAGGTTGATTGGCCGGTCCCAAATTGCCCGTAGGAGTGAGTGTGTGTGTGTGCGTGTTTGTATGTCTTTGTATGTGGCTCCGCGGTGCACTGGCGTCGTGCCCGGAGTGTCCCCCGCCTCACGCCCTATGTCAGCTGGGATAGGCTCCAGCTCCCTGTGACCCGCTATGGCAGATACAGCGGCGGTACATGACAATGAATGAATGAATACTTTTTTCAAGTAGTCCTTTACAACCTTAAAGCCTTTCCCAGTGTGCTACACCGAGGATGCTTCATTTATCTTTGACTGCCTCTGCTTTTGCCCTCATCTTCTCAATGAATAGCAAGTTCAAGTCATCATCAACAGAATACTGTTCTAATGATGGCTATGTTGCTTTAGTCATTGTCTGAATCTGAACTTGTTCAGGTGCAGAAGCAACCTATTTTATACTATATTTCGGCCTTCTTTGCACTGATGGACTTCTAGCATCACTGCAGTTTGTCAAAACACCAGATCTTTAAAAAAAAACAACACACGTCAAATCATAATTCCGCTTCCTCCATTTTTCACAGTGCTGGACAGGCCTTCTGGGTTGAATTTTCCACCTGATCTACAAAGACAGCATTGTGGAGCAGCTAAATAAGTGACCAGTCACTCCAGCCATTGGCATCTTTTTCAAGTGTATATGACATACTGATTGTGAAAGAATGTAAGTTGTGACATGCTATTTTAGAAAGATGTGCTGAAAGTGATGCTGCTGAAGAACTGAAATGTCCGGTTTTGTCCTGATTGTAATGTGGATTACAATGAGTGTTTTGTTATTATCTCTTCTTCACAAGTCAAAACATTAACAGTATTGTATGTACAATAGTTAGACCAAGTGAGATATTTTTGATGCAAAATTGGTTTGTCTCCCTATTTATCTGCATGTGTTTTTTGTCTTTCAGGATATTCTCCTTCATCAGTCTTTAGATTGGCTGGCTCCTCCCTCCCTACACAAGGCAAAATAACCAACATGAGTATTATTCAAGACAAATTAGGCAATGAGTTTTTGCGCAACGGTGGCATGGACCCCAATTTTGCCCCAGGTATGCTTATGTTCAGCCACCTGCCACCTGTTACCAGCTTTACAAGGCTGGCCTCCCAGTCTGTTATGGGTGAAATTCCTCAGGAGATGATCCTGAAGAAAGAGCGTGACTCACCACCAGAACACCAGGGTGCCGCTGCTGCCAACACGGGGGGCTTCCTCCATAGCATGGGCATTAAGCAGGAGCGGCTCAACGAATTAGATTACCGTATGCCCCTCTACGGTGGAGGAGTAGGAGTAGGGGTGAGCTGTGCTGGAGGGGGCGCGGGGAAGAGTGGCACTGACATGCCGGACATGTCTTACGGCAATCATCAACAGAATCACCAGAGTATGCTTCTGCATGACCTCAGCCTCAGCAACGTTCGTTCCCTTGGAGAACCGGTAAGAGCAGGGTTTGGTTATAAATGTTGTTTTTGTTGAAAGGTTGTTAAGATGTAGTTGAATGTATTGATTTTCCCCCTGTACTGCTTAAGCATGTTTTGCAGTGTATAGGCTTTTATTTATAGATATTTGCTTAACCTGCAGTGTTACTGTTTACTTACTACCTTACTGTTCGTCTGTAGATCCCTGGAAGACCAGGTAAAGAGACAAAAGATCCCTCAGGTAGACGAGGGCGAAGAAGCAATGGCGATGGGCAGGGAGGCAAAGCACGAAGGAAACGCAGTGATGCAAAGGTTAATCCCTTATCTGTTTTCTTCATCTTTTCCAATAAGTGAGAAAAACTTTGTCTTCGTGTGGAAAAATATTCACAAGTGAAAATAAACATCTTAAGCCTGAGCTACATGAGTTCATTTGCACTCCTGTGTGACTGTCACTCCTGGTCTTCTCATTGTAGGCGATGATGTTGGATGCAGATGGAGCTTGTCTGTCCCCCAGCTCCAAACCACATATCTGTGAGCACTGTAACGCTGCCTTTCGCAGCTCCTACCACTTGCGCAGACATGTGCTCATCCACACAGGTAAGAGACTTTCGCTGCTTCTCAGTGATTTGCTTTTTTTTAAAAATTAAATTGTAAGCTGTAGCTAAAAGAAAATCCTTTCAAAATGCATCAAGCTTGAAATGAGCTTCAACCAGCTATACCTATACCCTCACAAAATACACTACTGTTGAGGAATAGATTCCCTACACTGTTCATTAATGAAGTATACACAAAACTTATATGTTGAAAGCAAAACCCTCATTGCGTCTGCATAAGATACATTTGTTTGATTATAATAAAAAAAATGTTAATTGTAAGGATCACTCAAATAACAGCCTTTTGATAAAATGTAAAGCTTTTGATTGGCACTAAGATTTGACACAACAACAAAAACACAAAGTCTCCATCTTACTAACCCATGTCCCTGCGACTGCTTCCTTGGGCCTTTTTTTTTTGCCAGTCGACAGCCAGAACCAGGGATGACTCAATTATTACTCACATATTTCCAGACATCTGAGTCATTCTCTTTGCTGGGAATTCAATGTGTCGTTCCTGAAAGGTGAATTCATGAGAGGTTAAAAGAAAATTCAATTGTTTTATGGGATTAGGCTTCTACAGGCTAGTAATGTTCTAGACATGAAACTAGAATTTGTGTGTGATAGGGACCTTTGTGTTTACTTTTGTACACAAACACACTCTCTTCAACATATGTAGTTTAACTTGTTTAATTGTTTTAACATGTGAATGGTTTTGTGTTATTTTGATGTGACTATGCATCCTATGTTCTACAAAACATGGTCTTATTGTTATTACTGCTTCATAGTAAACACAGCCATATGACAGGCTGGGCGTTAATTAATGTGGGGTGTTGGTGGATGGTTGTACTCTTGATTGCACAGGGGAGAGGCCTTTCCGCTGCAGTCAGTGTAACATGAGCTTCATACAGAAGTACCTGCTCCAGCGGCACGAGAAGATCCACAGTGGTGAGTTCCTACAGTTGTATTGATCATATTCTGTAGGTTTTTGGAAATCAAGCCTCAAGTTCTAACATGGATGCGTCTGTCTTTCATAGGAGAGAAGCCTTTCAGTTGTGACCAATGTAACATGCGTTTTATCCAGAAGTACCATATGGAGCGACACAAAAGGACACACAGTGGCGAGAAGCCATATCGCTGCGATACCTGCCAACAAGTAGGCCACGTGTATTTTGTTTTAGTACCTTGCCACCTTTTTACATTTTTTTTTTACTGCCTTTAGTTATGGGACTATTAAGGGTTCCATTATCTGTCAGTATATAACATGAAATAGTCTCTCCAAGTCACTGGACACAATTTAATACATTTTCCCATATTCTTAGTAGGGCCCCCAAAGAACATGGATCTCATAATTGGGTTCTTCGGTTTCTTGTCTTGACATTTTCATGCCCATTTAAACTTGAGTGATTTTTAGATTAGGTATGTGGTCTATTCAAGTTAGTGCAAACAGGTTTTTACAGTGGTGGCCATAAATCTCTCACCAGGCAAGTTAACTATTTCTTAACTTCCTTCCTTGCTACTTCCTCTGTACTTTGGAAACTTAGCCTTTAAATCCTTTTTGTCTTCCATCTGTCCAGTTTTTCTCAAGAACAGACCGGTTACTGAAGCACAAACGGACTTGTGGAGAAGCCATAAAGAAAGGCCTGGACCCAAGCATGCTGGAGCTCAGTGAAGCAGAGCTAGGCCATGGCAGCTATTCACTCACTCAGGGAAACTCCACCACCTCTGGACGCAAGAGGGCCAAGTCCAAAAATAATGAGGGTGGCGAACGCAAGAGAAAGAAAAATGCTTCTGCAACACTGGCCACAGCCTCATCCTCTGGAGAAATGGTCCGTGATCTGGGCCTCCAGGACTACAGCATGGAGCACCCCACAGGTTCTGACCCCACCATGCAGGGGCGTACTCCCAAATTGGTCTTTAAAAAAGCTGGTCGTAAGGGCCAGGACAAGGGCCTACTCTCTCTGGAGGATAGTGTGAATGGACAAAAAGGTTTGGGCCAGAAACCTGACTCCATGGATCATGTGGAGAGTTCTGGTCTTGATAGCATGGGTCTACTCCAGAATACCGGAAACAACAAGCAGGGGCCGACCACCAGCAACTACGACGATGCAATGCAGTTTGTGAAAAAGCGGCGCTACCTCCATGCAGTTAACAACGACTACGGAGCCGGCTCACTGCACATGGCATCCCAGGGCGGGAGTGTAATCCAGGGCTCCCTCGGGCCAGAACCCACTCTGGCCATGCTGGACACCTCACCTCTGGAGCTAAAGCACGACAAGTCGGGCATTCCAGATGAGGTATTACAAAGCCTGCTGGACCATTATAGCCATAAGCCAGAGGGGACACATCACCATGATGTGACTTTTGACCTGTCAGACCATCCGCATCACGTAGACCTACAGCCGGCAGCCCCCGTTACGCCGGAGCTTGAGGATGACTCACCCAATGGCGGTGACAAGACAGCAGTGATGAGCGAGTACTCAAAGTTCCTGCTGCAGGCGCTGGAGCGCACGAGCCATAGTGGACCCTTTCCCAGCCTTGGCCCCACAGGTCCATTCCCACTTCTGTCCAGCAGTTCCAGTCCTACGGGTCCCATGTTCTCCGACAAGCACGTGTATTCTTCATCCCCACTGGACTGCGGCTACCCCCCTACGGTTTCCTCCCCGCTTTCCATCGTCGCTCCTTCATCAACCTCCTCCTCATCCTCCTCTAAGTCTCACTACGGTATGCTCGTCGGCTCCCCCTCCCAGGCAGGCTACCACCTCAGCTTAGAATCTACAACCCACCAGCAGCTGACTCCATCTCAGGAGCTGACAGAGCAGTTAGAGAAACAGCACTCCCCCGGCGCCTTCAACCTACCTCCCCAGGAGCTGACTGCCTCCACAGAGGGCTCCAAAGGGCCGCAGCCCAAGGTGGGAGGGAACACCGCCCCCACCAACGGCTCAAGCTACCCAGACCTGTCCCCACTGAATCCCCCGAAAGAAACCACCTATCAGATCGAGAACTTCGCTCAGGCCTTTGGCTCCCAGTTCAAGTCAGGGCGGCGGACCCCTCTGAGCTACGGCAACGATCCTGGATCAGAGGTTGACCACCGAATACGGACTCCAGTGTCAGAATTCTCAGGGTATACCAGTTTGTTAGCTGACGTCAGTGAGCCAGTGAGCACAGGATCAAAAACCCCAACAAGCCAAAGTTTCAGATAAGGGTCAAACGAGGTGAATTCTGGAAGCGGTTGTTGTGTTGCTGTCCATATGGTCCCTATACCATCCTGATTTTGTTCTTGTAGCATTTTTTTAACACTGCCATTAAATATTGACACAAAATGACCAGGGAGGGTCTTACATGGCCTGAAATGCAATTTTTTAAAAATATTTTCATTTTTATTATATAGTCGCTCTTTTTTTTTATTTCATGAGTAGTGATTTTGATATGAACGTACCGTAGATTTAAATGTAATTTAAAACATTTAGAGGGTAGCTATAAACTTGCTTGATTTTTTTTTTTTTTTTGCTCTTTTTTCTGGACTCTGTGTGTTACCAATCATCATACCATTGTAAAGTAATAATGTATAATGTTAATAATTTCAATAATAACATTTGTGGCAGGGAAAGGCCCAGAATTCAAATGGCAAAAAATATATATTGTCTGTTACAAGAAACTTATTAACTCAGGAAAATAGGCAAAATTGTGTGATAAGACTTTGTATTATGAGATGCAATTAGCGCAGTTTTTACAGGTGTACTTTGAGACTACAGAGCTTTGATTTTGTTTTCGTGTTGTGTTTTTAACTTGTCAGATCAACAAATTACAATACATGATCATGTTTGGTTTCTACTGTGTGTAGCTTTGTTGAGATTATGGTACTGTTATGTCAATGTGAAGACATCCACATTATTTTGACAGCCATGTGTACACAAGGTAGTATACATTATAGTGGAGCTCAGGCCGCAGCGCACAGACAACTTGTTCTGAAATGAAGGAGATGTTCGAACAGACCTGTTTGTCCTCTCAAAGTTGTCGGTCGATGAAGCTGGTCTAGCCCCTCACACTTTCGCCAGTCGAAAAAACACAATTCGGACAATGCTGTATCAAAATGACATCATTCTGCATGCTTCATCAACTGTTGACGGAATGATGTCTTTTTAAAGAAGTCACCACTTTTATATGTGCCACTCCTTGCTGTCCTGTTGTGTTAGTGGAATCAAACAAGCACTTTTTTAAAAAAACAAAACAAATCATCATTGGAAATGACAACAACCCATTCAATTTTACATATGTGATAAGTGGTTATTATGCTAATGGTTATTCATATTTTAAGAGGAGAAAACTGTGAATGGGGATTTGGTGGGTGGATGGGGGGAGGGTTTGGGGTTAGGGTTAGAGAGGAACGAAGTGAAAGGCTGGATTATTAAATGGGATTTGTTTGGCATGACCATGGGCATCTAAATGTGTTTGTTTGGGGGTTTTTTGATGGGGGGGGGTTAGAGGGGGAGGTGGGGAGTTCTTTCTTACGTTTCGTCGGGTGATGTAAAAAGACGATTTGCCATAATTTTGTTAAACAATATTTTAGAGTACCTCTTTGTATTTAAGTGTTTCAAGAGATGGGCTGACATGCTGGAACCCTTATATATTTAGACCCCAGGCTTTTTTGGATGCATACCCAAATCCTTTTATTTATTCTCCACTAACTGCAACGCAAGTCAGTAACACAGTTTTCTGCTAGTGATTACCAGATCCATAATTCACACCTCTACCACTATTTTAAGGTGTTTTAAATCTTACTGTTATTAGTATTTGCAAGAAAATGCTTCCATAATACTGTTTAGAAAGTGAAAAGTTAAACTTACAACCTCTCCCCAAAATGCAGCCGTGCACTCACAAGAACAAACAATGGCCTTCTTTGTCTTCTATCCCGGCAGCCAGGGTTGATATTTAATTTAGTTGATTTCCTGTGAGCCGTACCCCCCCCCCCCTTTTTCCCCTTTTCCTTTTCCTATGTCTGTGAGTGCCACAGCTAAGAGACTTTGATGCTGCTCAGATCACAGGGAAAAAAGACTGACCAGCCACCTCACTCCAAACACACACTATGCTTTTAAGTCGAAAAGTAGACGAGAGACGGAGAGAAAGAATAAAAGACATTAAGATTGACCTAAATATACCTCATATCACTAAAGCATAAGAAAGCAGGGACATGCGTTTCATGTATGTAGTGGAAATATTTGTAGTATAGGTTTGACATTGTATAATCATTTGACACTGCCTGTGTTTACAATTATAGAACAAGTGACTCGTCAAAATGCAAATGTATTGTATTTTTTGTTTTCTGTAAAAACATCCACATCAAGCAGTGTTGCATTCTAGATGCCTCAGAACATTCATGTTTCTCATGTTATATCCCTTATTTTTGTTACTTGCCATAATGTGTTTGATATGATCTCTAGAAGGATATTGTTTACAAAAATGTACAAAAACACTAAAAATGTGTCAATTTTTTTTCTCCAGTATGCATGTTAAAGACATTTTTGTATGGCTTTTTTTCCTTGATGGTCACCTCAATACCAAATTTTGTAGCAAAAGCCTACCCATTTCCTTTGTCTTATTCGTTCTAGACTCCTTGTGATATGATTTCCCAGGCTGTACCTGTTATTGAGATGATGAATGGATTAGAGAAGCCAATAAAACATTTTTGTTACAAAAAACGTGCGTCGTATGGGATTTTTATCTCAATAACAGAAGTTAAAATCAGATTATCTGATATCAAATGTAAATATAATGCCAGGTAAGTCACCTCTCTTAATTGTCTCTCTCACTGTCTCTGACAGGAGCAACAAACCCTGCAGAGATTGACATTAAAAAATCTATCTCTGTTGCAGTACAATAAAATCCATTCAGACTAATTTGCTGAGCTACAGTACAACGGATATTCTTCATATTACAGTAAGTGCTAAGTGTACATTGCTTATGGCTCATGGATTGTGGCTCATGTATTGTTGGGTGAGCGGCTCTATTTAAATAAGCAGTTTTATTAACTATTGAATCTTTTGAGGGCTGTTGGTGCACATGAAACTGCGTAGATAGATAGATACTTTAATAATCCCGGAGGACATTGCACATATCCACTGCTCAGCCAAACATCAGGAAAAAACAAAACAGAACATACTACAAGACATACGCTACACTAACAGACACATGTAGCATTAACAGTACATATACTAAAAATATATATATATATAAACAGTATAAAATTAAATTAAATCCATTTAACCGTTTGCTGACCTCGCCACCCCCCACCCCCCCGCTCCTCCTGAGAGAGTCATTGTACCCCCTGATGGCACGGGGCACAAAGGAGGGCCTCAGCCTCTCTGTGGAGGCGCTGTGTGACAGCAGTCTGTCGCTGAAGGTGCTCCTCTGCTGGGAGAAGGTGGTGTGCAGGGGGTGCCTGGTGTTGTTCATGATGGCCCTGAATTTAGACATGGTCCTGCTCTCCAGAACTGTCTCCACAGAGTCCAGGCTCAGCCCGACCACTGAGCCCACTCTGCGAATGAGTCTGTTCAGACGGTCCATATCTCTTTTCCTGGCCCCACCACCCCAACACACAATGGCGTATGACAGCACACTGGAGACTACGGACTGATAGAACATGAGAAGGAGCTTAGGACAGATGTTGAAGGAGGCCAGCCTCATCAGGAAGTACATCCTGCTCTGCCCCTTCTTGTACACACAGTCCAAGTTGAGTGACCAGTCCAGTCTGCTGTCTAGCTGCAGTCCCAGGTACTTATAGTTTCCTACCACCTCCACCTCACTGCCCTCGATGTTCACTGGTTGCGGAGAGGGAGGTGCCCGCCGGAAATCCAGCACCATCTCCTTGGTCTTGGAGATGTTGAGCTGGAGCTGGTTCTTCTGGCACCACTCCACGGAGTCAGCCACCAATGCCCTGTACCCCCCCCCCCCATCACCCTCCCTGATACATGCCACAATGCGTGAGGACAAATTGCCCATCTGGATCTTATTTAAGCCCAAACTGGTATAAAGGCTGGGTTTGACTCATTGTGGGAAAAGGACTCACAAAAATTAGCCTTATGCAAGCATATTTCTTTGTGTTTATAGAATCATCGCAGCACTTCAACTGGATCTCTAGAAACATCAACATGATGTTTCAATCTACCATCTTATTTAGTTGCAGCATTTATGAATTTAAGAAGATCACATTTTTGTCATGACATTTGTTTGTTGAGAGTTAAAGTACATATAAATATTTCTTTTGAAATAGGCTACAGGCCAGACGAAGCATAATAACGTTCTTAAATAGCTTTATAACCTATTCGGTAACCTCTGTATTATTCCGTCATTTATTCATTTTTTATACCTGCCTCTCCCAATGGCGCGGGGTCCCTGGAGCCCATCCCAGCCGACTGGGGCCGTGAGGCAGGGTACACTCTGGGCATGACGCCAGTGCACCGCAGACCACTGCATTAAAATATTCAATAAAAATCTGCCAACTACAAACTAATTAACAGATGCAACTGAAATAGTGAATCCTACATTTACGTCTGAAATGTATTCAAGAGGAATTATGTAGTACCATTAAATAGAAATGCTCAAGTGAATTACCTCAAAAGTTAGCAGAGTAAATTTTATATACTCTGATATTAAGCTGACATATGACTGATTGGGTCATCCTGTTACACAGTATGACAAAATAAATACTATTTTCATCCCAAGAGACAGACGGTGTTGGATTTTCCTGACTGATATTTCACTACAACTGGATGCACTGGGGTGGCAGGAGCTCGGTCAGTCATCACCTTACAGCGTGTGCTGCAGACACCAAAGATAAAATGAGACCCTGCTGCCAGAGGGTGGAGTTGTTACACTAACTGTTGGTGCTGTGCTGTTGAAGTTGAACTCAATCTTCATTCTTTGTATGGAATAAATATGCAATATGAATATACGTTAGATTAAAGTAAATTCTTCCACTATCCCTCTGAGTTTAAATCAAAATCCATGAGTGGTTTAAGATTGAAATGATGAAAAATATCCTGTTTCTTCCTGTTCAGGAAAATTAAAAGAATTCCATCCTGATGTATGCCAAGAGGGATTATACAATAGAATCGCACATAAAAGGGAGCACATAAAGAATTTAAAAAATGAATTAATTATTCAGTTGTTGTGATTCTTATTGTACCGTACTTGAATTTAGCCTCAGATTCACCAATAGTAAATATAAAAAGTTGATAAAGATGTAATATTGATTCTGAAATCAGCCACTCTGCAGTACAACTACTGAGTAAAGGACAAAACAAATCCTATTCAGTTCATGTTTTGTTTTAATTATTACTAGTTTTTTGGTACTTTTAGATGCAAGAACCAAGCAAATTTAGTTCCTTTGTTTCCAACCCTGTTTGGTTTGTTCCCCTTCTACATAAAGCTTTGGAGAAGTCAGGTGAATGACTT
Source organism: Antennarius striatus (assembly GCF_040054535.1). Taxonomy (NCBI): domain Eukaryota; kingdom Metazoa; phylum Chordata; class Actinopteri; order Lophiiformes; family Antennariidae; genus Antennarius; species Antennarius striatus. The sequence continues at coordinate 10,063,580 of NC_090796.1, read as the reverse complement.
GCACAGACATTTGTTTTATTAGCTGTCATTTCTTCCTCATCACCCTCATGAACTTTCTATATTGAGACAGCTGGGTAGGGTTGAGGATGGCCATAACTGTGTGACTTTGGACTGACGGTCAACAAAGGACTGACGGTCCACGTTGGCACTCCTAGAGGCAATGCATCCATAAATCCTACTTGTAAAAATGTTTTTTTTAAAAACAACGTTTTATACTCTGAAGCAAATTTAGATGAGAACGTCACATGAAAAAGGTTATATCAAATGTCAAAAGCACACTTGAGCAACTTCAAAATTAGTACCAGTTTTTATCTTCAGGCCATTTCAACAGATACCCATGTTGATGCTTTGCTGGCAAAAAAACAATTTTTCATTGATTTATATTCAACTGAGATAAGATGTACTCTACAGGTGGTGGTGGCATGATGGCTCAGAGTTTATAGCACACCGTCTTGTCAGGTCTTTTCAGCCACTTCTCTTTTTTTCCTTGTTTTTCTTTTTCTATTTTTATCTCCTATTTTATGATGTCTTTAAACCAAAGGTCATACGATTATCCTGTCCCACCCAGTTCTATTTGCCACAGGACCATTAACATTGATGTAAGCACTCTGAATTGCTGTGTAAAGCAATGACATCCTCGACGAAACTTTAGTCATAGTTTAAGTTGGCCTCTGAAAATGATACCTAGGCAGTTCTGTTTTATATTTTTACAGCTACAGTATGGCATTATAAAAAACCTGACGTCACTTACCGGAGTTGTTTATCTCATTTTGCATCCTGATAATAATATCAGTCAGTACACCCCTCTGATTTATTACATCCGCCTATGTAAATATAATAGAATATATGTTGCCATGTTGTTTGCTGTGCATATGGTATCACCAAGGTACATTACTAATGTTTAATATAAGACATCTAATCATTTATTGGTAATAATTAACTCCTGACAAGCTCCAATTTTGCAATTCTCCTCAGTGTGATTTTAGTGTGGAAACAGATATAAACAATTTCAGGATAATAGGTTCAGTTAACTCCAAATGCATAAATGGAAAGCAAATAATTTGTCACCTTAGACTACTGTATGTTCTCTATTCTATTACCAGAAAGTTTAAATGTGCTTTATTTATTTATCCATATGTCAACGAAATATACTGGTAATTTTAAATTGCAGGTATTTGTGATTTTTAAAATGATCTTTCAGTGTTGGTATTGGAGGAATGTAACGTGACTCTTGCTTTGACTGTTAAATTTCACCTATTGTATTGAATGTGACAAAAGCGACATTCTACTGTGTTCATTAAGTAGCATGTTGTGTTTCTGTTAGGGGCTGACAATGACCATGAAACCTGTTAAGTTTGACTTCAGACACTGGTATTAGAAATAATAGTAAGGTAAAAAAAAATAAAAAAGCGTCCTGCATGTAAGGTTTTCCAAAGCAGTACAATGTTATGACAATTTCAGAGCAGTTTGATTATTCACTATGTGACTGGTGAGCTCGTTTCCCATTACAGTCGTCTCTGAAATTGCTGGGACTGATCCGTTCTCACAGATTTCTGGACATCAACAAAAAAACAAGCTACAAAACAAATATATGGGTTATTAACAGATCACATGAAAACATGGAAAATGGGCCCTGGAGTTGACTTTACTGAGTGGGAAATGTAGGCTGCGTGATGACACTGCAGGCTTTGGAGGAGTGGCTTATGAAAATAGTCAGTTGATGACACCTGAGCCTTCATTATCTAGGTATTCAGCGCACTAAAGCCTCATACACAAATACTCCTGTTTGATGTGCTTTCTCGTGAAGGTTTGTCAGTAAAGTCTTATCAAATGGCTCTATACTTCAAGCTCCTCTTTGTCCTGTGGCTTGTTGCAGCCTGTTTTGGTAAGTTGCTTATTTGTTAATGTTAAATTTAAATTTGAATCGTGGAAAAATAACTCTTAGGTATTAGATTCTGCTAAATAGGATGATCACAAGTCCAATTATCAGTGTACCTTTATAACTAAGATTAAAAAAAAGTCAGGTGTATTGATCTGACTCTTCAAACAAAAAATATTTGTCTTGTATGTTAAAATGTTTAAAGTCATTCTGTTATTCTGTTACCAGAACAAAACCGTGTACTTTAATATATTGTTGATAATACATCATCAGGTAAAAGATTAAATTCATACCGCTGGCAAATAGTTCCATCAAAGCATATCATTTGATTATTAAATACTAACTAGCAAATACTTTTTGTAAATGTCTTTTGATAAAAAATTGATTATTTTCTTTCTTTCATGTAAGCAGTCCTTCTTTGAGAAGGCAACTATCAGCCAGACACTGGGAACTGTTTCCCAACTGAGCTCATTTCAGTCAAGTTGTTTCCTCTTATTTGTTTGTCTTTAAAATTTTCATCTTCGCGTCTGAAAAAACAGCTGAAACAATTACTGGAGAACCACTGGAAACAGCAAGAAGAACAGCAGCAGAAACAGCTGGACCTGGGGCCGAGACAACGGCTGGACCTGGGGCCGAGACAACGGCTGGACCTGGGGCCGAGACAACGGCTGGACCTGGGGCCGAGACAACGGCTGGACCTGGGGCCGAGACAACGGCTGGACCTGGGGCCGAGACAACGGCTGGACCTGGGGCCGAGACAACGGCTGGACCTGGGGCCGAGACAACGGCTGGACCTGGGGCCGAGACAACGGCTGGACCTGGGGCCGAGACAACGGCTGGACCTGGGGCCGAGACCACGGCTGGACCTGGGGCCGAGACCACGGCTGGACCTGGGGCCGAGACCACGGCTGCACCTGGGGCCGAGACAACGGCTGCACCTGGGGCCGAGACAACGGCTGCACCTGGGGCCGAGACAACGGCTGCACCTGGGGCCGAGACAACGGCTGCACCTGGGGCCGAGACAACGGCTGGACCTGGGGCCGAGACAACGGCTGGACCTGGGGCCGAGACCACGGCTGGACCTGGGGCCGAGACAACGGCAGGACCTGGGGCCGAGACAACGGCTGGACCTGGGGCCGAGACAACGGCTGGACCTGGGGTCGAGACCACGGCTGCACCTGGGGCCGAGACAACGGCTGCACCTGGGGCCGAGACAACAGCTGGACCTGGGGCCGAGACAACGGCTGGACCTGGGGCCGAGACAACGGCTGGACCTGGGGCCGAGACAACAGCTGGACCTGGGGCCGAGACAACGGCCGGACCTGGGGCCGAGACAACGGCCGGACCTGGGGCCGAGACCACGGCTGAACCTGGGGCCGAGACAACGGCCGGACCTGGGGCCGAGACAACGGCCGGACCTGGGGCCGAGACAACGGCCGGTCCTGGGGCCGAGACAACGGCCGGTCCTGGGGCCGAGACAACGGCCGGACCTGGGGCCGAGACAACGGCCGGACCTGGGGCCGAGACAACGGCTGGAGCAACAGCTGGACCTACAGGGGGAAGTTCAGTTGCACCTTCTTCAGCACCTCCAGGTAATTCCACCTCAGTCCAACAAGTGACTGCTTTATCTCTTTCCAAGCTACATTTTTATAGGGTGCTCATACAATGCTAGAATTACATGTAATGCTTTATAATTTCTTCACTTTGACCTTAAAGATCCCTGTAAAGGAAATCCGTGTGGCCAAGACAGTACCTGTCAACCACGTGCTGATCAAACCTTTGTGTGCTTGTGCCTGCCTGGTGATTTCTACAATAACATTAGCAAAAGCTGTGTAAATGGTGAGTACTGTATTAGTAGCAGTAGTATCAATTGTATGCCACCACTAAGAAAGTGTTATTTCTTGAAACCCTATGAATGTACACTGCCCGGCAAAAAAAAAAGTCACCGTTTGGGTTTCAATAAGCAAATTGCAATGTTATGATCAGGGGTTGCTTCGGTTGGTCAAGTCTAGACTCAGCAATATTATTCAGCAAAAAAATTAAGTCAGCTGAGTATCTGAATGTACTGAATGACCAGGCAATCCCATAAATGGATTTTATCTCCCGGAAGGCACGGTCATATTCCAGGACAACAATGTCAAAATGTATCAGACTCTAATTGTGAAAGAGTGGTCCAGGGAGCGTGAGGAATCATTCTGACACATCAATTGGCCCCCACAGTCCTGAGCTTAACCACATTCAAAGTTTATGGGATGTGCTGGAGAAGACCTTGCAGAGTGGTTTGACTCCTATCGTCAATACAAGAACTCGGCCAAAAATTGATGCAATTCTGGACAGAAATAAATGTTGTGACGTTGTACGAGGTTGTTGAAACAATGCCGCGGCAAATGCGCACCGCAATCAAAGCTACAGGCAGTCCCACAAAATATTTGAGTGTGGGACTTTTTTTTTGGCCGAGCAGTGTAGTTATAACTGTATTCTCAGGTCAGTCATCGTTGTAAGCACCTTAAGAGGACCAGTGCTAAAAAGCACAATACCCATATCTAGAACAGTTTAAATAAATGCTTTAAATGGACTGTTAACACATGATACTTTTCTGTTTCAGCCAAAGTTTTTCCTGGACAGCTAGTCCTGCCTAAAGTAATATATAATGACAAACTGAAGGACCCAGCATCAAAAGAATTTTTAGAGATTGCACAAGATATTGAAGATGAGGTAAGATGTGGTCTCCTCATTCAGTGTGGCTTCATTTTCATTTTTGAAATTTAAAGCTTGGAATTAAAGTAGATAATAAACACCCACTGCTTGTATATTTACAATATAGTGTTTGATGTCATCTCATTTCTTTCTTTAATTATAATATATTTAATGACGATTTGCATTTTGTAGCATTTCAAATCTTCAAATTCACATCTAACTGTGGTTTTCTATTACAGCAGTAGAGTTTACAATCCCGCTCTATCATGTAGAAATTATTAATCAAATTTTTCCAGTTTTTAATGTTTATTTAAAAATACCCACATACAGTATATCATATAGATGACTTTGTTCTATTGTTTATAGTTCACTGGCAACAATGACTACAGTTATGTATACACGTACAACTATCCAGTGCAGATGTAGCTATTTTCAAACATCCGTTGATTAAATTTTATCCAAAGAATATCCCAGTAAGATAAGTGTATTTTCTTTCTAAAACGCAGATGCTGAAAATTTTTTCCACTTCTGATTACTTCGGCTGTAGAGTGTTGGAACTCAGGTAAGAATCAGGGTAGCAATGTGGTTTTACATTATTACAGTGTCTCTCTACCTGAATCTATCAAAAGTTATACATCCCTCACTTAAAACAAGTTACTTTTGTTATTTGGAAGATATAAAATTGTTTGGTGTGTTCTTTTCCTATAAAGACCAGCGGAGAGCAGCAGACGGTCAGAGCAAGCGGTCAATGCAACTGTAGAGATCTTATTCACACCAACTGCTTCCACCAAAACAGAGGAAGTTGTACAGAAAATTGAGAAATATATTGTTGAATGTCCTGAATGTATACTGTCAGGTGGCAGTTTTTCAGGTGAGTCTATTTCTGAATATCTTGTGTTCCTGCACTCATATGCAACATGAAGGCCTGTGATGAGAAAATTGAAACTAATGTTTTTTCCTTCATACATAAAGATTTTTCCTTGTGTGATATGGTTCCCTGTGACAAGAATACTATGGAATGCCACTCAGAAAATGGATCTTTTAACTGCACCTGTTTCAACGATTATGCTAAGACGAACTTAAGCAGCAGAATATGCATAAGTAAGAGTATTAGAGTATTTAGTGTGTGTGTGTGTGTGTGTGTGTGTGTGTGTGTGTGTGTGTGCACATGCGTGCGTGCGTAAGGGTGTGTGTGCACACATCAAACTAACAACATCAAACTTTTCTCCTTTCCCAGTTTGTCCAAGTGGCCAACAAGCTGTGGATTTTGCTTGTGTTGAGTAAGTATTTAAATGTCATCAGGGGCTCTTAAGAGTATTTATTAAATCACCAATGTATTAAAAACTCAACAACATCTCACATGAATCATGGTGGGGAGGGAAAAGTTGTGGGTACCGAGTAAAAAATGTGTGTCGGTAGAGAAATTGGATATTTTTAATAAAATTGGAAGTTAAAGCTGTTCTTCTCTTTCAGTTGTCCGTATGGTTATTCTGGTTTCAACTGTGATGAATGTGAGTATAGAGCATTTGTTTGATTTTGAAGGCAAAACAACAGAAATATGTAATGACTATAGATTATTAAAGAATATAAGAAATTTGAAGATGATGATACTGGACTATGCTGTGGGTCAGGCAAGTAATAATCACAAGCAATTGTTTCATGAGTATCACTGAATAACAGACTATCATCATCTCCTTCAATCCAATTATGCTCCTACCGTATACAACATCTGCAAGTTTGGTATACAGTAAATCAAATCCTGATGACATCGAGAGTTTCAAGATACAGTATTCGACAATGTTTTTGACTAAAGTGTTTTTTTCGGCGTGTACTTCAGTCTATTTATTCAGGCTTGTTAATTTAATACCGTTAAACTAGGGGCTGTGGTGGATTTATATGCTTGCTGTAATTCAGGATGTAAGTTTGCTTTTTAAGTATTTTACGGCCATTTCAATTGTGTCATTGTCTTTATTAGCATGGATGCTCACAGTTATAGTCGTTTGCACCATCTTTGGAGTACTGCTGCTCCTCATAATCATTCTTCTACCTATAATGTTGTGCAGGTGAGTTTCTCATTTATTCCCCAACACTTATTGCCTGTGTCAAGTCTTTGCCATGTTTCTCTCACATCAATGCCACACATTCCTATTTATGCCGGATATATTTAAATATCACAATCTACCAATTTAAAAATAAATTGGTAGATTGGTTGATTCATAGTTTTAAATTATATTTAAAACTATAATGTAGATGTAACCCTTAAATATGGTCACAGTCAACAGTTGCATGTGGTACTTTATTTTCAGATCTTCAAAAAAGAACAAGAAGAACAAAAATGCAGACAATGTTCCACTGGTTAGCAACGGTTTATCCAATGGCCGAGAAGCCTTGGCTAACACCCCCACCAACATTGGGATACCTCGTATCCCACGAGCTGCAACCAACATCAGCTGGGACAGCAAGACCAATCTGGAGATGACTCAGACCAATAACCAACGACAGTCTTTTCCTGTAAAAATAAATTGAGTTTGATGCAAAGTGATGTTCAATGAAAGAAGCATTAGGCTGCTTAGTAGCCTTAGAAAATCATTCTTAGCCATTGTGTCACAAAGACATTTTTTCATTGCAGCATATGTACGAAGACCAGGATGACATGACGCCATATGCTCGATCCAAGAGCGGCCTCCATGGTCAGACTGAACGGCCGAACAACCCATACACCCAGAATCCATCCCAGCAGATGAACTCTGCATCCAGGAACGGCCAAGTCAACCCTTACTACGTGCATGACAATGGAAGACAATTCAATTAATTGAATCCACAAAGGCTGATGGTCAGGACACTTACCCAGAACAAGATTGTACTGGAAATGACACAATATCCATTCATAATGATAACATCTGCACAGCATTAATATGCTATTATGACTGAAGACACGAGAAAAGAAGCACTAATTATTTGATGTCTCTTGTCGCCGTTTGGTGTTCCTGCTCTTCTGTGCTGGGGGTGTGGCAGGAGGAGGGGCCAAATTTGTGGGAGGAGCGTCGTCAACCACACCTGGACCCCATTGGACTGATTAGCCTGAGGCTTTATAAGCTGTTTTATTCTTTTGGTTTGTTGCCAGATTTATTTTGTTCTTCCGCTTTGCTTGTGTTACCTTGACTTGCTTCGATTAAAATATGGATGATTATCGCTTCACCTGTGTCCTGCATTCGTGTCCTACTCCCGCTCCCCGTGACAGAACAATCTGGCCAACACTGGACCCAGCGGATCCCCAGCTTTCTCCAGGATTTTGCTGCCCTGGCCAGCAGCGAGCTCTGGGATCCAGAACTGGCTGCTGAGTGCAGACAGCGGGCAACAGCCACCATGGCATGGCTGGCGGCCTATACTGGTATTCCAACTCCAATTTCTTTGCCTGTCCCCAAGCCTGTTCCAGTGCCGGCTTCTATTCCTTCTCCCAAATCTTTTCCTCAGAGTGCTCTCGAGTCCGAGAACTGAAGAAGTCTCTTAGATGAGAGGCAAAACGTTTTCAAGAAATTTTCTTTTAAGTACAGTGGATTGATCTAAACAGCTTTGGATAACACTAATTACTTGGTATTTACTGTCCAGGAAAAATATGTATGTCCTGTCACCACTTTAATACACAGTTTTAATAAATCTCTGACTTATCTCTGCTTAAAACATGTCTATTTACTCTTAGTGTTTTAAAATAATAGCTAATGAAGGAATGTTATTTAATATCACTGAAGCAAGATGGCACTATGGCACAGTTGGTAGTGCTGTCGCCTCACAACAAAAAGGTTGAAGGATCAATTTCTTTCTGTGTCTACGTGGGTTCTCTCAGGCTTCTCTGACTTCCTCCCACCTCTGAAAACATTCTATTTTCCAATGAGATTGTGTCATCTACAAGAAGATTATACTTCTGTAATTCATGTAAATCATGAGGTGACAGTATTTCATGAGTTACTACTTCAAATTAGTAGATTCATATGTCCTGTAATTTGTAATTCCAATGTTAATTCAATGTTTAATGAATGATGCTTTGCTTCAGAGTAAATCTTAAACATTTTGATTACTTTCACATTTTATTGAAAATAAGATGGAACTTGAACATGAATTAAATAAATATAATCCAATATTCAGCTAAAAACATGTTTCAGGGATAGTATTGTTTTCAATAAGACTTAGTTTTTCTTGTCCAAAGTGTAAGTGTGAAAGCCTGCAACCAGAAGATGGAGCTGTTACACTGACATTCTAAAAACAGTTCCCCAAGATGTTTTTGATGTTCCACAACTGGCCTCAGCAGTGAGTCGTCTTCTTCGTCTTTTCCTTTCGGCTTTTCCCTTCATGGGTCGCCACAGCAAATCAATTGCCTCCATCTAACCCTGTCCTTTGCATCCTCTTCTCTCACACCAACTACCTTCATGTCCTCCCTCATTACATCCATAAACCTCTTTGTTGGTCTTCCTCTAGGCCTCGTGCCTGGCAGTTCAAGGTAAATTACATGCTGGCAAGATTTGTTGGTTTTCACACTGACTTCAAATGCTGAAGAGATGTGTACTGTTTCCGTGGCCTTTATCCTTCATAGGTCATCAGCAGATCAACAGCTTCACTGTTGGCAGTTTTTGAAAATAAGCTTGAAATAGCGAAGCTGTTCTCCTCAAAGTATTCTTCTGGTTTGCCAGCTTTACAACACACACCATATTGTCACACATTCATTCATTGGTGGTGGAGGTAATGGAATCAACCTGCTGGTAAGGTTACTTCATCAGCAGGAAACCTCACCAGAGGACACCAATGGAGCTGGGATTATATAACCTATGTATCTCTTATGGTATGGCCTCCATAGTTACTCAACTTTTATCCATTCATCTACAACCACTTATGTGGGGCCCGGGTCATGGGGACAACTGTCCTAGCAGGGATGCACATAATTCCTTCTCCACAGACACCTCTTCCAGCTCTTTCGCAGGGATCCTGAGATGTTCCCAGGCCAGCTGAGAGACACAGTGCCTCCAGCACGTCCTAGGTCTTCCCAAGATCTCCTCCTGGTAGGACATACCCAGAACACCTCCGCAAGGAGGCGTCCAAGAGGCATCTGATTGCTCAAGGGTTCATTGGAGTTTGTTGGACTTCGGCAAGGCTGCTCACCAGTTATGTTCATAATCTTTTTGGACAGAATTTCTAGTTGCAGCCAAGATCCAGACAGAGTCCAGTTTGGGGACCAAAGAATTTCATCTCTGCTTTTTTGCAGACAATGTTATCCTATTGGCCTCATCATCCTGGGCCTTCAGCTTGCATTAGGATGGTTTGCAGCTGAGTGTGATGCGAGTTGGATGAAGATCAGCACGTCCAAATCCGAGACAATGGTTTTCAACCAGAAAAGGGTGGTTTCCCATCTATCAAAATGGAATCAAATAAAAAATGAATGGCAGCACTTGTAAAGTAGTACTTTTTCCAAAATAATAACACATGTCTTCAAAACATTCAGTAAATTGTCAATCACAACTGGAACCTCCATCCATGTTTTGGTAGATGAGACAAAGTAGTCATTTCTTCTATAGACACTTCTTCTGCTGTGAGGGTTAGGGTGTTGCTGGATCTCTATTATCGCTTGTGTTTATACAAAAGATTTTTGAATCATGAATCAAGATAAGGCTTTTTGAAAACTGCCAAAATGTCACAAGAATGACTTGCAATACTACGTTTTTAAAAATGGCCTTTCTTCCTTTCAGTCCCCTTGTGAACTATAGCCCAGTCATTGCCAGAAAGAGCTAGTAGGGTGGGTGATGATGGCCATGACTTGACTTTGAACTCATCAGCAATAGTACAAGAGGAGGAGAAATTGTTTTCTTATCTATGTTCACACGTCAAGGCAAATTGTACGTACAGTATAATCTGTAGATTATAATCAGTGTTTCATAAAAAGCATTCTCATAGTGGAAATCATCTCATGCTGGCTATTTATTAACGTTTAAAAACTTAAGTTGTGGATTTTAGTTATGTCTTTTCATGTATCTTATTCAAAAGTTTGATATACTGCTTGAAACTAAATATGGTGTGTCTCATTTTATCACCACTATCAAGCTATATATAATTTTTAATAATCTAATTAAACTGTAATTAATATTATTCTCTTTTTAATGGTGTTTGAAAACAAAAGTAATGCCAAAAATACTTTAATAGTACAAGACATTTATATGTTTCTTGCATGTATGACAAATTTGATGTCTTGTGCCAGTTTATGTTTTCGCATACTTCTATAAAAAAGTGATTGCAGGTTCACACCCGTGAAAACTAGTAATTGATATTTCAAGTTTTAACTTATTTTTCCCACAACTCAGATAATTACTCTGAAGTGATGATATAGTTCAGTGCAATTTTAGATCCCCAAGCAGGATGTAGGTCACATGGCAAAAGTAATGTAATGTAATGCTAGTGGTGGTCCGTGGATGATACTTGTCTTCTCACTAAAATATATTTTAAAAACTTCAACTCTCCACATCCAAATATAAAATGTGTAAAACGCACTGTTATATTGTCTAATTGCTATTTGCTTAGGTCGGGATTGTATGACCTCATGCTTCATTTGCCGTGTTGTCCCACCCTGTGTTATGGTCACCTAGTTATGGGTACACATCATGGGTGGGTTGAGTCAGCCTCGGAAACAGTTATTTTATACTACTAGTATCTGACATCAATAAACTGCTAATTCTGTAGTAGTGTGTATAGACACTGTCATTTTTTAACTAGACCAGCAAAGAATTTATGTTGTATTATGGTCTTTTGATAACTTAATGGTTCATTATTATTATTTCTGTCTTAGCCCGGACAATCAATAAAAAGAAATAGAGGGCATAAATCGACACATGGGGCGTAGACATGAATGACTTGGCCTGACTTTTTTTGTATGGGGACTGTACTTTAACACGGAGTACCACCCTCGACTCATGGCTAATTATTAAAACACTTTAGGACGTCTGAGGAAACCTACAGTTTCAGGGCAGTAAATACTTGCCGCTGGGATCTTTCACTAGCATTCTTTCTTGCTCTCAGGTTAATCCTTGTGTTCTTTACTGATGGCTCAAAAACTCAAGATCTTCTTTGCGCTGTGGTTGTTTGCAGTCTGCTTTGGTAAGTGCATACTAAACTCAACAAAAAGATAAATGTTAGTCTTGTTAGTTGTCAAGCTTTTCATGTTTTCAGCAATTTTACATAGACTTTATCGTCAATCTTAAATCATGTTTATCATTATCGAAATACAATATTGTCACGTAAATCAGATACAGTATATTATCAATGCAGGGGATTTTTATTTGCCTAAGAATTAAATAAGTACTGAGAAATATGAGAAATAACATTTATTATTTTCATTAATTGTTGTTGAATTGTTTACATTTTCATGTTTTGGAAGAATATTGACAGAATTGTGTATCCATTTCACAACAGTGGTCACAAAATGAGTGAAGAAATTCTTGCAATATCTATCATCAAACTATAACTATAACACTAATAATAATAATAACAGAATCACATCAGTGGAAAAAATAGTTGTTCTACAACATTTCGTAGCTTTTGATACCTATTACTCATTTCAAAAAGAAAGCAAAAGACCTGACAATGGTTGAAATTCCCCTATGAGATGTAATTCATGTGTCGACGATGTGTCTTTAGTGTCGTAGTTAAATAGCACAATGCTGCACTGACTTATTTTCATATTTTCTCAAAACCAGATTTCGAAACAGCTAAAGAACCCCCTACCAACACCACATCAACCCCTACAACCACCGAAACAACAACAGATTCCCCAAGCACCCCCACATCTACAACTACAACCACCGAAACAACAACAGATTCCCCTAGCACCCCCACATCTACAACTACAACCACCGAAACAACAACAGATTCCCCTAGCACCCCCACATCTACAACTGCAACCACCGAAACAACAACAGATTCCCCAAGCACCCCCACATCTACCACTACCACCACCGAAACAACAACAGATTCCCCAAGCACCCCCACATCTACAACTACAACCACCGAAACAACAACAGATTCCCCTAGCACCCCCACATCTACAACTACAACCACCGAAACAACAACAGATTCCCCAAGCACCCCCACATCTACAACTACAACCACCGAAACAACAACAGACTCCCCAAGCACCCCCACATCCACCACTACAACCACCGAAACAACAACGGACTCCCCAAGCACCCCCACATCAACCACTACAACCACTACAACCACCGAAACAACAACAGATTCCCCAAGCACCCCCACATCCACCACTACAACCACCGAAACAACAACGGACTCCCCAAGCACCCCCACATCAACCACTACAACCACCGAAACAACAACAGATTCCCCAAGCACCCCCACATCCACCACTACAACCACTGAAAAAACGACAGATTCCCCAAGCACCCCCACATCTACAACTACAACCCCTACAACCACCGAAACAACGACAGATTCCCCTAGCACCCCCACATCAACCACTACAACCACTGAAACAACGACAGATTCCCCAAGCACCCCCACATCCACCACAACCACCGAAACAACAACGGACTCCCCAAGCACCCCCACATCAACCACATCAACCACTACAACCACCGAAACAACAACAGATTCCCCAAGCACCCCCACATCAACCACATCAACCACTACAACCACTGAAACAACAACAGACTCCCCAAGCACCCCCACATCCACCACTACAACCACCGAAACAACAACGGACTCCCCAAGCACTCCCACATCAACCACTACAACCACTACAACCACCGAAACAACAACAGATTCCCCAAGCACCCCCACATCCACCACTACAACCACCGAAACAACAACAGACTCCCCAAGCACCCCCACATCTACAACTACAACCACCGAAACAACGACAGATTCCCCAAGCACCCCCACATCAACCACTACAACCACCGAAACAACAACAGACTCCCCAAGCACCCCCACATCCACCACTACAACCACCGAAACAACAACAGACTCCCCAAGCACCCCTACATCCACCACTACAACCACTGAAACAACGACAGATTCCCCTAGTACCCCCACATCAACCACTACGACCACTGAAACAATGACAGATTCCCCTAGCACCCCTACATCCACCACTACAACCACCGAAACAACAACGGACTCCCCAAGCACCCCCACATCAACCACTACAACCCCTACAACCACCGAAACAACGACAGATTCCCCTAGCACCCCCACATCAACCACTACAACCACTGAAACAACGACAGATTCCTCAAGCACCCCCACATCCACCACAACCACCGAAACAACAACGGACTCCCCAAGCACCCCCACATCAACCACATCAACCACTACAACCACCGAAACAACAACAGATTCCCCAAGCACCCCCACATCCACCACTACAACCACCGAAACATCGACAGACTCCCCTGGCACCCCCACATCCACCACAACCACCGAAACAACAACAGATTCCCCAAGCACCCCCACATCAACCACTACAACCACCGAAACAACAACAGACTCCCCTGGCACCCCCACATCCACCACAACCACCGAAACATCGACAGACTCCCCTGGCACCCCCACATCAACTGCAACAACCACCGAAACAACGAAAGACTCCCCTAGCACCCCCACATCAACCACAACCACCGAAACAACGACGGACTCCCCTAGCACCACTACATTACGGATAACAACCATCGAAACAACACCAAATATTCCAACCAACCCACCTCCAACCCCATCAGGTAACTCCACCTCTATTCATTGATTTCCTGTTTGACTAGTGTTTTGTCTTATACAATGGTATATAATGGTCTAAAGGCTTAGGTTGTTGTGTATTTTTATCCCTTTGACACTAAAGACCCTTGTTGGCCGAACCAGTGTGGCGAAGGCAGCACATGTCAGCCTCTTGCCGATAACACCTTTGTGTGTTTGTGCCTGCCTGGTGACTTCTACAGCAATATCAGTAAAAGTTGTGAGACAGGTGAGATAACTTGTCATAATGCTGGTGTTTAGTCTACATTTGTCTAAGAGGCAAGAAGACTAACGTCAAAATAAATGTTTGAAATATGGCACACACAACTCCCTTCATCTGTTAATTTCCTTTTTTAGCCAAAGTTTTCCCCGGATATCTACACCTGCCGGAGATACTCTATGATAAAAGCATGAAAAACAAGACATCCAAACTATTTTTAGTCACTTCGCAAAAAATTGTTAATGCGGTAAGCATGTCACATCTATCATCTTTCTTTTACACATCTCTTATACATTCTTAAAAATTGTACAAATGTCAGAAATGAATATATTTGATGGCATCGTATGCAATATATGACACTCCTATTCCTCTCAATTAAATGTAAAAATAGTTAAGGTTCATCTCCACACTTAGATTATTACTTACATCTATTCAAGCAAAATAATCCTAGCAACAAACTTCTCTGCATTACCAGTAAGTTAAATGTTATTTTTTTAAATTTTCTTTCTGAAACACAGCTGTTGGATGTTTTTGGAAAAAATCCTGATTACTCTGAATCTCAAGTTTCGGAACTCAGGTGAGTGTCTGAGTGACAATGAGATTTAAAAACTCTGACCCAAAGTCATACAACGATCATATTAATATTGCATTTGATGACAATACAATGAATCTTTTATGCTTTTTTTTTTCTCTATTTAGTGAGAGTATAACAGACACTCCATCAAGGTCAGGGAAAAACGTCAATGCAACTGTTGACATCATATTCAAAGCAAGTGCTTCTGTTAAATTACAAGAAGTTCAAAAGGAAATTATCTCATTTGTTGAGAATGAATGTTCTGACTGTGTGCTGAAAGGGGCAGATTTTCAAAGTAAGTTACAGTAATCCATCATGACCATATGTCCAATTGTAATGGGATTTATATATCCATAACTATGTATTAAGACATTATGTTTTTTCCATCATACATAAAGATGTGTCCTTGTGTGATAAGAAGCCCTGTGACGAGAAAACTATGATATGCGACTCGGAAGAGGGATCTTTCAACTGCACATGTTTGGACGGCCATGCTAAAAATAAATACGCAAGCAGAATGTGCATTGGTAGGAGTGATTATTCATGCGTTGTGCTTTATGTAAACTACAGCAAACCTCAAACTTTTCTCTTTTCCAGTTTGTCCTAGCGGCCAGCAAGCAGTGGAATACGAATGTGTCCAGTAAGTGATTAAATATCATCACATGTTCTGAGGCAAATACAAATATATATCACCAACGTTACATAACAAAGGGGAGGGAAAAGCTGTGGGTATAGTGACTATGAAAGTGTGTCCAAGAATCTGTTCTTGTCTTTCAGGTGTTCCTTTGGTTATTCTGGTTTCAATTGCAATGAAGGTGAGTACACACATGGTCTCTTACATAATGTCATATCACTTGGTCACTTCAAAGCTGATCTTGCACAGTTGCTTTTGTTCAAGATGCCCATTTGTTTATGTCTTTGTTGAACCCAGATGCCAACTGACCCTTATTATGTGTAGATTGAAATAATTTACTTGGTATCATAGCTGAATCTAAACCAAAGGATTTGTTCACATATTTCTGAGTTGATAGACATCATTTGAAACAATTAGTCTGATTTAGCAAAAGCAGCGTCTGGAGCCACTAAAGCCTATTTAAATAAAATTGACAAAAGTGGAATGGAACATTTAAAAGTGTTTTCAATAGGATAACCTTGTGACAGTGAGTCTTCTCATTGGATTGTTTAGCATGGGAGCTGGCTGTTATAGTCATTGGCTCCATCTTTGGGGTATTGATGCTCATTACCATGACTATTCTACCTCTAATGGCACGCAGGTGAGTATCTCATCTATTATTGACCTGATTTCAACCATTCCTTACTGTGGATGTCTTTAAGTAAGACACATTTTGAATTAAAAATTGTAATACAGTAACTTTAATAAAGCAACAATATTAAGTAATATAAAAAGAATAACGGTCAACAATAACAAGTTGAAATTTTATATTCTTGCTTTTTTTTTCAGATCTTTGAAGAAGAGGTCCCAGAAGACTGAAAATGATGATATTGGGAAGCCTTATATCAGCCACTCACTTCCTCAGCCATCATTTGTTAACAGCTTAGCCAAAAGCCAGGGAGCTTTTCCCAAAGCTGAGATATGTAGGATTCCTAGGGCCACAACAGAAAGTAATTTGGACAGGAAGGGCAACCTCGAGATGACTCCGACAAACAGCTGGCAAAATCTAGTGCCTGTGGGAAAGAAGCCAGTGAGTGTACCTCTGTGCATTTGACATATTAGAGACATATTCATAGAACTTATGGTGAAGAAATATAAGGGGACTTTATATCAAAAAAAGTGATGAAAACATTTAACTGGGTACAGTAGTAGAAAAATACAAATGCAAATGTCAGATCTGCAAGTTTTTCACAGAAAAATTATCTTTTATTTACAGCAAATGTATAAAGACGAAGACTACGTGGCACCATATGCTCAGAGTCAACCTCAGAACAACCTCAACACTCGAGTCTCAAACAACCCTTATGCCCAGAGTCGATCCCAGACCAGGCTTTATGCAAGAGATCGACCCCAGAGCACACCACATGTTTCAAGCCAAGGATGGTCCAACCCTTACTATTCAAATGATGATGGAAAACAGTTTAAATATTAAGAAATCAAGATTTACTCTACACCGTAAAATTGTACTCTGTAAATTTACAATGAATGAGTGGCAGCAGATTCACCTGCAAAGAACTGTGCGTAAAATTCATTACTGTATTTATGTAGTAACGATACTGGTCATAGTTTTGTCATTGAATTTCTGTATAGGGACAGTATGTTAAATATATTCAAATCTATGTATCCTATATGTTATGTTCTTCATATTGTGCCTAAGTAGCACCTTTTCATCAGGCTCTATAGTCAGTGCAAGAATATATTGCAGAGATGGCAAATCAAATCACCTGTCTTTCATAATAATAGAAAACTGTAATAATTGTTATACCCATAATAAAAATGTAATACTAGAATATCAAATATCAAATAATATTTGTTATTCATTGAATCTAAGTCTGAAAAATGTTTATATGTTTTTGATCACGAACAATACACTTCACAATTTCGGTCATTGGCTGCAAATATGTTACAATAATATTTTATTATAATCTATTAACATTATTTAAATTTGAAACTGTTTGGAGTAACTTTTGTATTGTCATTTTTCTGCTCTTGATTGATGCCAAGCTATTATTTTAAATAAATAAATAAATAAATATTATATATTATATTAAATATATATATATTTATATTTTAAAGATGACTGTTTTTCATGTGGCCCCAGGCTGCGCTGGCAACATGCACTGTGTGGCCCATTACTTGCCCATGGCCAGCTGGGATAGGCTCCAGCAACACCCATGACGCGAACAGACAACAAAACATTTAATCTTTTGTGCCAGTCATTATGTGGAATCAGAATCAAGTTGTCAATGTGGACCCCTAAGGACTTGTAGTCCTCACAATGACCCTCTGAATGTAGTCTGGGGTTACCTGTCCCTTTGTCCTCCTCAAGTCCACCACCAGTTCCTTTGTTTTTGCCACACTGAGTTTGAGGTGGTATTCCCCACTCCATATGACAAAATTGTCCACAGCAGCTCTGTACTCAGTTTCATCACCCTTGCTGATACATTCAACCACCGTTGTGTTTTCTGATAACTTCTGGAGATGACAGTTATCGGTGCAGGGCCGATCAGGAGAACATGGCAAGAGGATTTAGCTTAATAACAAACCGTCTGTAAAACATAACATTAACAGCCCATAGATTAAGATTTTGCATGTCATTTCCAAATAACTCAGCAAATATCAGACAAAGTGAACAGTTTGCGCTAATGTTGAACTTAATGCGCCCTTTTTGGCATTCATGTTAGTGCGTCATCTGCAGCATTTCATCCTTCATTTATCCATGTCTCCACCTACTTCGGAGCAGTGAATGACTACACAATGTATTTATGTGCATGGGGATGTTGAAAAACATCCAGACTGCCGATAATTCAGATCATGTTGATCTGAATTCAGCCTGCAATGTAAACTGCAGACTGAATCTGAACCTTGCAGTGATGGTGCCTTCTCAAGAATGAAATGTATAACTAGGACCAACCAGCAGACCTGATGGCTGTCTGCCTGCCTGCCTGACACTTATCTGTAGTGCAAATTGAGGAAGTACTTTTTCATGCTGATGAAAACAAAATTCCAACAGGTAAAAGTTAATCTTACATGAAGTTTCTGTAAATGAGCTTGCCATAAAAAGCATTTTTACACCATGTCACATTGTTGGTCTGCTGGTTGGTCCTAGTTATACATTTCATTCTTGAGAAGGCAGCATCACTGCAAGGTTCAGATTCAGCATGAGTCTACACGTTTTCTGAACATCAGAACAGAATTATGGGCCTCCACGGATTTCATCTCATTTGGTTTCTCCTACTGTCCCAAGGAATTGAACTTACGCTAGGTAAGGGAAAACCCATTTCACAACAAATTTTCACCAATATCTTAACACTAAGTAATGCGATGACTTTGTGGTACCATCTACAAACAGGGATCTGTTCAAGTTTCAACAAAATAATTGCTGCCACTTTTGAGCTTTTTCAGCTTAATTCCGTTAATGTTAAAATGAGTCATGAGTCGTTTACTTAGTTTTGTACAATTTTTATAGAAATGAAAAAAAAACACATCTATGACTTTACACCTGGGGCGGCACGGTGGCGCAGTGGTTAGCGCTGCCGCCTCACAACACGGCGGACCCGGATTCGAGTCCCGCTCTGTGCGGAGTTCGCATGCTCTCCCCGTGTCTGCGTGGGTTCTCTCCGGGTTCTCCGGCTTCCTCCCACCTCCAAAAACATGCGCTTCAGGTTGATTGGCCGTTCCAAATTGCCCATAGGAATGAGTGTGTGTGTGCATGGTTGGCTGTCTTTGTGTGTGGCTCCGCGGTGCACTGGCGTCGTGCCCGGAGTGTCCCCCGCCTCACACCCTATGCCGCCATGACCGGCTGCGGCGGATACAGCGGTGGTAATCTGAAGATGACTGACTGACTTTACACCTAAGAAAAAGTTTTCTTTAAAGGTGCACCTGCATGGGATGTAAAGTACTTAAAATTAAAATGTTGCCTGGAAAGCAGATTATCATTTCAAAGTAAACTTCCCATTCTTTTTTAGACATGCAATGATTATACTTGATTCAAAATGTATTTTTGTGCAATTGTTAAAAGTTCTGAATACATAAGCAATATAGGTATATCCCTGTCTTGATTCAGATGTAAAACAAATTTAAAATTATTGGTCATATACTCTAAGGTCATAGGATTGCTGATGACTGCTCATTATGGTAAAGAATTAACTTTAATGGGCTAATCACATGGTTTAAGAGAGAAACATTGCACGCAGTGGAGCCGCAGCTATCATAAACATAGTAACTCATTTCTTAAGTGAACAAAAAATCCACCCTTCTTTTCTCTTATGTTTTGTTGTTTTTCTTTATGGTTTGTTTGGGGGGGTTTTGCAGGAAGTTGTAGCATTACAGAGTTTCAGTGTGCTAACGGACAATGCATCGACATACTATGGAAGTGTGATGGAATAAATGACTGCACAGACGATTCAGATGAGCTGAACTGTCGTAAGTATTGCAAATCAAACTACTACGCAAAATCAGCACTAAAATTAATGTTTGTTCAATAACCTTCTGAGCAGAAATTTAAAACCAAGCCTGAAAACTAAATTCAATTGCAATTTGTGGCAGCCACCCCATCATGTTCCTCCACGGAATTTAAGTGTGTGACAAGTGGTGAATGTATCTCTGCGATATTCGTCTGCGACGGGGATGATGACTGCACAGATGGCTCTGATGAACAAAGAACCTGTGGTATGTAAAGGGTTCATAAAATATTCTTCAGAACGGAAGAGTGGAATTATGAGGGTATGATAAGATACAGCCTATTGAAAAAATACCTGATTTAAGATTTAAAAATCTGAGTAATTCCTTTGCATCATGGCACAGCTGTGACAGACAGTATGTTCTTGGTTCAGATGGACAAACCTGCAGCTCAGACCAGTTCACTTGCCAAGATGGCCAGTGTATCCCCAGAAAATACAGTTGTGACCATGTCAAAGACTGTGTCGACAACTCTGACGAGAACAACTGCAGTAAGTACCTTTATATTGACAATCATACTTACAACATTATACATTGATATCAGTGCAGAAATCACAGTGGTAAATCCAGCTGTGAAATATTGTTTTTTTCTTACCATTCATAGCAATTGTGGGCCTTTAAATAGTTATTTAGGAGAACTTCATCACCCTAAATTATTACAATGCGTTCTGTCAGATTATCCACCCTGCACTGAGAAGACGTGTGCGAACGGGGCCTGTTACAAAACCTCTCAGCACTGCAATGGCCTACTGGACTGCAGAGATGGCTCTGATGAATTCAACTGTGGTAAGAAGACTCTCACGGCAAACTATGCTACCTATTTATCCATTCATCCACTTTTTTAGACCATGATCGCCTCCTCTATAGTCACTTTTCCGCTTTAGAACCCTACTCAACTGACTATGTAGCAATGAGCGCCATTGAATGGTGGAGACACACAAAAGATAAATGCGCATAGTGATGCCTATGGACAATTTGATATGATCAGTCGACCAAAAGTACAATTTTGTCAAGGAGGAAAAAAGCGGTAAAACCTGGACAGAACCCATGCACACAGGGGAGAACATACAAACTGCACAGAAAGGACTAAAACCTAGAATCTCTTTGCTGTTAGGGGACAGCTGTATCCATTCTGCTGCCCCTCTGCCAACTTAGTCCAGTAAAATATCCCTTGAACTTGGATTTGCAGCGAGGCTACACACGGACTTTGGAAAGAGATCATAGGTGCCATGGTGTAGAAATGTATTGTAAAAAGAAAAATCTGCTGAAAAATAAGTGCCTATATGTATATTCAAGGGTGGCACGGCGGTGCAGTGGGTAGTGGTAGGCAGTTCCCGCTTGAGTCCCACTGTGTGCAGAGTTTTGTAGGTTCTCCCCATGTCTCCAGTTGCTAAAGGCTACCCACTGCACTAATGGAAAACGCCACAGTTTTTTTTAGATTAATTATTGTCCTTGTAAGACGAGGGAAAAAACACCGTGCTGAAAAAGACTTCCAGTTATTTTTTTCCTCAAATGTAACTTTTGCCTCCTTTTAATGACATGAATGTTATTCTGATATTATATTACATTTTATTATATTCAATTTGAGTTTCTTCAATTCCGTGTGTGTGTGTGTGTGTGTGTGTGTGTGTCTGCGTGTGCGTGCGTGTTTCAGAACAGAACTGTCCTCTTCACCAGTATGAGTGTGCCAATGGAGTCTGTATTCCACAACCCTTTGTGTGTGACCATTGGGATGACTGTGGGGACAACAGTGATGAACAAGACTGTGGTACGGATGACAATCATTGATGAAAATTATTTGACTGATTTTTAAGAGAAATTCAATTCTATGAACTGTATTCCTCCAGGTCACCTTAAATTGAAGCATATGTTGAGTGAATGTAGGTCATCTTGTTTGGGTGCCCGCTACTGTTTGGCTCTGAAAGAATAAATGATAAAATTACCAGATGATATAATTGTAGAACAAGTTCGTCAAACTTTTTTTTCACCGAGAGCCAAATCAGCATAATGGATCCTCAAAGGGCCAGATTTAACTTATAAATGTGACTAAAGATAACTCAGTGTAACTCAGTGTGATGTAAAATAAGTGTGACTACTTGATGTTAAATAACTCTAAATTTATGGCTTATTCAGGTTACAAACCTTACAGTTGCACAAAAAAAAATTATTTGCTTGATGCTCTGTTATATTTGTCTGGTTATTAAACCCACAGAACTTCATCAATCAAGGATCAAAACTATCCATGTGAATAGAGAAAGTAACATCAAACACAAATTATGACATTAATTTTGTTTAAAACGTTTTGTCAGAGTTAAAATGGCCTTAATCACCGAATTGTGGGAAATGTAGTTTGGGTCAAAACACACTTTTGACCTATTTATTTTTAGATACTCTGGCCTTTTATGCTCTCGCGGGCCACATAAAATGATGTGGCGGGCCACATTTGGCCCCCGGGCCTTGAGAATATAGATAACACATCTCTAAACATTTGATTGACACTTCAATAATGTGAGTATCTATTTATTGATTAGAATACCAGAGCTGTAGTGGCAGTGAGTTCACATGCACCAGTGGCCGTTGTATCCCTCAGGACTGGGTGTGTGACCAGTTCAATGACTGTGGGGACTTCAGTGATGAGAGAGGATGTGGTGAGAAAATGCTTCCTTTGTTGGTTCGATAGTAGAAGATGAAAACAACATGAAAACAATTTCATACACTGGACAACAGTAGACTGTGTTGGCTTATTCAAAGTGCTAGATTGGATTAATGTTTAATGATGCAAGCTCTCATTCTGAATACAGTTTAGGACAAAATGTTGAAGTGTAATGTAAGTCTGAAAATTAATATATTTTTTGGTTTAGCGTTATTGACAGGGCAAAATAACTACTGAATTATTCATATCGTAGGGAAATACCGTAATCAAAACAGCTATACATTACTTAGATAATAGTTGTTAATATTTCAAATTCATTACATAGTAATAAAAAATTTTTCAATGTCTTTTAGAAAGTAACTCTCGAGGTTGCTACCCCGGTGAGTGGGGTTGCCCTGGCTCGATAGAATGCATAGCTGTGGTCAAAGTGTGTGACGGCAAACCTGACTGTCCTGGTGGAACTGACGAGACCGACTCCACGACACAACAAACCTGTAGTAAGCTACACAGACTTTACATTCCAGGAACTACAACTCTGAGTCCTATAACTACAGTAAACATTCGCAAATACTGCCATGTATCACATGTTATATTTGCAGCAATGGCCATTGTGACATACATTTACTGCGAGTGATTCAGGAGTCGTAGTGAGTCTCCCTCATAAATTCTACCTAGCTTTTGTAATTTAACTACAACTTTTGCCTTTCTTATCACTTCCTTCAGAGATACCTAGTTCAAGGGCGGGCTTCTTCATTTAGCATTCCTGTCATCGATAATGACTTTAAGTCTCAGGTGGTGTTGTCTATCCAGCATATATGCTGATAATGATGTCATAAAAAGCTACATAGATGATGATGATAATGAAACTTCAACTCTAACCTGTATTGTGATCACGCTCTCCCTCTGTTTACTCTCAGGCCTAGACCAGTGCTCTACTTTGAGCTGTGAGTTCTTTTGCCACTCATCTCCTCAGGGAGGAGCTTGCTACTGCCCTGATGGTTTTATTGTAGCCAATGACAGTCGTTCCTGTGTTGGTAAGTGCCATCAGTACTTTTTTTTAAAAAAACCCAAAAACATCTGTTTGTAGCCTGAAAGTAGTCGAGTTTCTAAGTTCTCCAGCTTCCTCCACCTCCAAAAAAGTGCAGCTGAACTGATCTAACATCTAAATGTTAGATATAAAATTATCTCTACAGTGTTCCTGATTTAGCCCAGAGAATAAGATGACATAGTACTTTTATATTACTGTTAAAGTTCCTCGTGCTAAAGTATTAAAAACCTGATTGTTCTATTTGTCCAGACTATAATGACTGTGAGATATGGGGGATATGTGACCAGCTGTGTGAAGATCGTCCTGGCACACACCGTTGTAGTTGTGTTGATGGATACTTCTTGGAACACGGTCATGTGTGCAAAGCCAACGTGTCAGGTAGAAGTCAGTCACATCGGACATTTTAGTTTTACACAATATATACAGATTTGCAACCAAGATATCAGTGGGTTGTTTCAAAGATTGCCATTGCATAACTAGTCAGGAGGACAGATCATGACTTGCAATCTCAATACAAAGTCCATAATCACGTTTCTAAGTCTTGTTTTCAACAGAAGGAAACAAATACTTAATGTCAAGTTTATATGAAATAATTACAATTTTTTCAATTTTCAATTCAATTCATTCACAAGGTTTTGTTTTTTGTGGTTTTCAGGTGGACTGCCACAACTCATTTACACCAATGGGGGTGATGTGATGATGGGTGACGTACACGGTCGCTTTGTCAGAACTCTGGTACCATCCCAGGGTAAAGGTTATGCTGTAGGAGTGGCATACAACTGGCACAGCCAAACAGTCTTCTGGAGTGATACTTACACTAAAAAAGTCAGTTTCGTTGTCTTGTGCCATTTTTTTACAACCTTATTGTATGTGATTACAGGTTTGATTGCTTTCCTTGTGTAGTTGCAAAACGATGGTACTTTATCTCAATAGAACCACCATAATTCATCATAAGGCATTTCTGGCTAACCCAACCACAAAGGAGCTGTAGGATGTCTTTGGCTGCAGTTCAGAAGTTTTTCAGCCCCAACCCTGTCATTCTTTTCCCAGGTGTATTCTGCCAACTACGATGGAAGTGACATAAAGGAGGTTCTGACTTATGCAGTACACAATGTCCAAAACCTTGCTGTGGACTGGGTCAACGTTAAACTCTATGTCTTAGAAGCTACGGTGGAGCGAATTGATATGTGTGACTTTGATGGAAGGAATCGGGTCACACTAGTGGCTGAAAACCTGCAGACTCCTCATGGTCTTGCCCTAGACCCTGCAGTGGGGTGCGCATGAATTCTCCACTCTAGTGCTTTGAAATTTCATGGTTGAATGGAAATATCTAACCTGAATCATACTTTTCCCAGTGATCACTGACAGGCAATGATTGCTGGTTTAATGTCACTTGGACACTTGATAAATTTGAGTCATTGATACTGTTTTTTTTTAACTCTCTGTTCAGCAGCAAATCCATTATTGAACACTAATGCCAAATTCATTGTGCACCGTTTTACATGATTACTGTGTAAATTTATTCATTAAATCCATTTATGTGCACACAAAATATTACAGATTTTTGATGAGTGAAAAAAGCCAATGAGCCACTTCACCTAGTGTCTTATAGCTTTCATAGCATCTCTTGAAGTCTTTCTTCTTTCTTCATTTGTAGATACATGTTCTTCACAGACAAGGGCTATGGCAATGAGCAAGTGAAGCTTGAACGAGCCTTCATGGATGGTAGCAACCGTTTTGAGCTGGTAAAGAGTGGACTCGGCACTCCGACAGGTGTTACTCTAGATATTATCACTCAAAGGGTCTACTGGTCCGACAGCCACTTTGACACAGTGGAGACTGTCACCTACAGTGGTTTGGACAGGTAAAAGTTGCACTGAAATCATTGTTGTCACAAAAAATTTGAGAAATAACTTTGGGACAAAAGGGTATCAATAACATTAATTTTTATGTCTTTCCCAATAAAAATTCTGTGATATTTTTTTTCCCAAGGAAAATGGTTCTCAATGGTGGAACCCAGGCTCCTCATCCTTTTGGAATTGCTGTGTTTGAAAACCATGTATTCTTCACTGACTGGACCAAAATGGGCATAGTGAGAGCAAATCGCTTCAATGGCAGCAATTCATCACTTCTTTATCGTACCATAAATCGACCAGGACATCTTGTAGTCTCACACGCTGTACTTCAACCTGTTGGTAAGGATGCATGTGTTTAAACTGTAACACATTAGACTGAGTTGAGGGATAAGATATAACCTACTGCTTCTGTGGTTGGCACTGCATACATTCTTTATTTGCTGAATTATGTGTGCTTCCTTTTTAAATTTTCAAGTCATGCTCAGTATAGTCTTTTAATTTCTTAGTGGGAAATAGCAACCAACTAATTTTTTGACAACAGACACTATCGATCTTGTTTATTTTCCCAAATAAATAGTGTCAATAAAAGCAGAGCTGTGATGAAATGTGCACATTTTTGTCTTCTACAGTGACTAATCGTTGCAGCATAAACAATGGCGGCTGTCAGCACATATGCGTATTGAGTTACTACACAGACAATGACGGTCTGGGGTACCAATGCAAGTGTCGCCATGGATATGACCTTCTGCCTGACCGCCGGACCTGCTTCAGTGAGTTACCCTCGATTCAGAAAAATTTGTTTACTTGTACTAATTCATTTGCATGACCTGATGTATGACAGTTGTTTTTCAAATAAGGAAATCAATCAATATTTTTTTCCTTAATATCTTTCTCTTAACAAACCATATGGGAATTTCAGATTAAATTGTTTGGTTAGTATGTTTCCCTTCTACTAACCAGTGACACTCCATGTTTGAACAGAGGTGAAGGACTTTTTATTGATGGCCACCTCTCTTGGGGTGCGGGGAATCCCACTGAACTTGTCCCTCCAGGAGGACATCACTCTACCACTCTCAGGACTTGGGGCATCTTTCTATGGCTCAGCAGTGGAGTATGATGCCAACGAAGAGATGCTTTTCTACAATGACAGGTCCCGTGGCCTTGTCTATGAGTCAAGCCTCAATGGCACTGGTAAATTTTTATTTATATATGTATTTATTATTTATTTAAGTTGATAATGTACCATTAAGAGTCCATTATGTAAGGGTGCATCAGATCCTGTTATGAAGAACCAATTTGTTACATTTGTTCCCATATAAGATATAATTTCTAAGGGTTGAAGGCCAAATTCCCAGTTGATTTTGTCTGTGTTTACAGTTCAACAGATTTTGACAGGCTACAGAGTTGGAATTATTGAAGCCATGGCTTATGACTGGACTTCCAAAGTCTTATTTTGGACCACAAGCTCTTACAAGATGGTAGTTGCCTTCAAAGTCACAGATACGTCCAGGCGAGATATTGTGACAGGATTGAGGTACCCCAAAGGCATTGCAGTCCATCCAAGTGCTGGGTGAGTATTTAGATTAAAAAAAAGAATTTAACACAATACACAGTACCATTTTTTTTTACCTTTACACGTTATCACAGTCCAGTAATTTCCATTGACCTCGTATGTACCCGTTGTGGTGACTTTATTTTACTGCAATTAGAAAATGTAATAAAGTAAAAGTGCATAACTTTAGTTTAATTAATAGTCCACTTAGTACTCAGCACAGTCTAGATAGCAAATTTCATGTGCATTCTGTGCAAAGCAAAGACACGTTGTAACATTTTTTAATGGTATTTATGTTTCAATTATCAGTTTATGGAAACAACAATATATTTTGGCTTACAGCCTGTGCTGGACTGTCTATTCCAGCACATTCTGTAATTGATATGGTTTGGGACCCAAAAGCACAGAAAAGGTCCGAATACGAAGTTTTAATACTTAACAGAATCTAAAACCAGGTAGTCAAAAGATCAGGCTGACAAATCAGACAGGGAGCAGGCGGATAGGGAGAATCCATTAACAAGCAAAATCACCACTGGAAAACCAGAATTGGAACTTGACACATTAAGACTCCATCTATACTACATGATATAATCCATAAAAAGCATGATGGTAAACTAGCCTCATATTTTATTTTTGCTCACTAACGTACTTGTTTGCTTATTGACCCACAGCTACTTGTTTTGGTCTGATTGGTACCGGCCAGCATTCATAATGAGGGGATTCACAGATGGCAGTAATGCAGTTCCTTTGGTCAATACAACACTTGGATGGCCTTATGGACTTGCTATTGATTATGAGTAAGCACAGTTGTGACATGCAGGATTATGACTTCATATGCAGACTTTGAATTTACTAGTTGATACATTGTCATATGTAATATTTCCTCAACAGGATGGATAGGCTGTTCTGGGTGGATTCCTTGCTTGACCAGATTGGACACATTGGTATCCACGGTCACAACAGACAGACTTTTACTAATATTGGCCAGATTACTCGACCATATTCTCTCACTGTTTATTCAGGTGGGTTTCTTGGTCATGACTGATACACATTCTAGCCAAAATTACTGCTATTAAAAAGCTATTGAAGAGTTACTTTAAAACTTATACAAATAAGACCTAAAATTTATTATAAACGTTCTCATTTGCAAGAATGTCTGCATTCAGATTAAAGCATTGGTGGACTGAGGGTTTAAAAAGCCTAAAAATCTTCTTTGGACTTCCTGTAGACTACCTGTATGTGTCTGATACACGGACCAGAACGGTATATGAGATGCGGAAGAGGGATGGAGGAGGAAATATTATAATCCGACAAGGAATAACAGGCATCATGAATGTCAAAGCTTACACACCAGACATCCACAGCAGTAAGTAAATAGCCAGGGAGACATTGCTGTCTTGGAACATTTGCATTTACAGACACAGCACTTTAAATTCTTAATTTCACTAATTACATCAGAAAACCAACTGCCTCAAATTCCCTAAGCTAAATACAGTACATGTTTTCAGTGTGAACAACTTGTAGTGATTGTTTTTTGTTTTTTTTCTTGAGGAAATCAGTTTTACTGCATATTTTCATTGATATCATCTTATTTCACTGTAGGTAGCTGGAGCTTAAAAATAATTGGAATAATAATAATAATCAATAATTGGGGTGAGCAGGACGGGTTACACTGAAACATTGAGTCTAGGAAGCCACTGAATATTTTTTTTATCCTCCTGATAGGATTCACCAGTCGCTGTAACACGTTGCCCAATGGGCATTGCAGCCACTTCTGTTTCCCGGCTCCTGGTCACAGTCGAGTGTGTGGCTGCCCATACGGCATGAAACTTCTAGACAATCAGATGGACTGCATCAAAGATGATTCTATTCTCCCGCCTGACAACATCTGTGGTGACTATGCCTTTGAATGTGATGAAGGACGCTGTAGACCCAACTCCTTCCGTTGTGATGGAATCTTTGACTGCATCGATAAGACTGACGAGGCCAACTGTACTGACGCAGGTGAATGTATAAAAATTTAGTATTTTTTGGGAGTAGAAGAACTTTTTAATTTCTGATGCAACGTCTTTCCGTCTTTATCCAGGAGCAACCTGCTCTCCACGAGCATTCACCTGCAGCAACAAGCACTGCATCCCATCCAGTTGGCGCTGTGATGACATGGATGACTGTGGCGATGGTTCTGATGAAATTAACTGTCCCACCAAACTCCCCACCACCTGTGCCAACAACTACTTCACCTGTGATAATGACAGATGTATCTCAAAAGTATGGGTGTGCGATGGTGACAATGACTGTGGTGACGGCTCTGATGAACATAATTGTAGTCAGTATGAAATTTTACTGCAAAACATGACACCTTCTTGTTAATTAACTGTAACAAAGTTGTAGAAAATGAATTACATCTGCGTTTGACAGACGCAACCATCACTACATGTCCACCTGCCTACTTCCTTTGTCCTGACCACCGCTGTATCCACACATCTTATGTGTGTGATGGAGATCAGGACTGTCTGGATGGCTCAGACGAGAAAAACTGCGGTAGGAATCTCTTGCGCTTCGCTCTGTCTAGTTGGTGTTTTTTCATACTGACATGAATCCTCATGTTCTTGTTGAGTTTTCACCTTTTTGCTCTTATTTATCTTCCTTCCGACCATAGAGTTCAACTGTGCCTCCTATGAGTTTGCGTGTGCCAGTGGAGACCAGTGTGTCAGGCTGGTGTATCAGTGCGATGGAGTTTTTGACTGCAGGGACCACTCTGATGAACGAGACTGTCGTAAGCTAGATATGGACAATGCTATATATCACACGATTACACTACTTTCCCAGTTGTGCAGAATAAGCATGTCATTATGATTAATACATCTTTTCCTTGATGTTCAATGCATTCATTTCTGCTGGTGAGGAATGAACAGAGTAAAGCACTACAGTTCTGGTTATCTTCTGAAATATCTGCTGCGCCTCCAGCCACTCGGGGTCCAGGCCTCTGCCATGATGATGAATTCCAGTGCCAGAGCGATGGCTTCTGTCTACCAGATGATTGGGAATGCGACGGCCATCCAGACTGTGAGGATGGATCTGATGAACACAATTCCTGCCCGCCCATTACGTGCAGACCAAACTATTTCCAGTGTACAAACAAGCTGTGCATTCCAACAAGCTGGCTATGTGATGGTGACAATGACTGCCTGGACATGAGTGATGAAGATAACTGCCCCACACCTCCATTTAGCTGTCCCTCTGACCAGTGGCAGTGTCCAACTGACCAGCTGTGCATTGCCTTGGACAAGGTGTGCAATGGCCAGAGGGACTGCCCAAATGGAGCAGATGAGTCACCTCTCTGCAGTAAGTGCTGAAGATTTCATGCATTATATATTATATTGTGTTACTGTATATGTATTTCTCATGACCTTAAGTTATTTACACAAAACAGTTTCAACTCAAATTATGTTGATTTAAATTTTACGGATTTAAACATATCAATTATTCAGTCATATGGTACATCAAGAGCACACTGACTAATGTGGACATTACTAATTTACATAATGTCATTGCATGAAGATCAAGATGACTGTGCACTGAACAATGGGGGCTGCAGTAATGGTTGTATTCAAGGACCATTTGGCGCTCAGTGCACCTGTCCATCGGGATTTCAGCTCCTCAATGATTCTAAGACCTGTGAGGACATCAACGAGTGTCTGATCCCAGGTTTCTGCAGCCAACAGTGCTACAATGAGAGAGGAAGTTTCAGATGTTACTGCACAGATGGTTACCTTTTAGAGCCTGATGGACGCACCTGCAAAGTTACCGGTGACTATCTTTCTATTACAAATAAATCTACACCAAAATATTTTAGCTGCAAAAAATGCTTTCAGTGATATATTGGCTTTATTAAGGTGTAATGAATGCATTTTAGAAGCTTGAAGCAAAGTATAACATAGTAGGATACCACCAAGGTTATACAGTACATGCAAATAAAAGAGTCAAACAATATTTATTTATACTTTGGTGAAATTCTTCTCTTGACGTAAAATGTTGGCAAACAAGGTATTTTTCTGCTCTTAGATACACTAGCAGCTGTACTTCTGGTTGCAAAGCGCAGTCAAATCATTGCCAATCAGATCAACCAGAAGCCACCCCAGATACATCCAGTGGTTAGTGGTTCAAGCATTGTGTCTGTGGACTTTGATCGAATAACTTCCAGAATCTACTGGGCTGATGCCTCGCAGAAGAAGATATGGCGTGCCTACCAAAATGGCACCGACAGACAGCAAGTAAAGACATACATACATAAATCAAAGCAAAAGATTTTGACCACTGGTTACAAATTTCCTGTGAAGCATAAATGTTGAATTTATTGGCTGCATAATAACATGAAAACAATCCAAGACGAATCAACCCGTTAAAGATACTTATGACTGAGAACATATATCCCTGCGGTTTCAGGTGTTCTCCTCCGGTCTGATGCTACCAGAGAGTATAGCTGTAGATTGGGTTGGTCGGAACCTTTATTGGACCGATTCAGTCATGGAAACCATTGAGGTTTCAACACTGGATGGTCACTTTAGGAAAGTCCTCCTCAATGAAAATATTACTAGCCCCCGCGGACTAGTTTTAGACCCTCGTAACCAGTAAGTAAAAAATCTGAAAAAACTTGCAAGAGGGTCTTCAAACTGATTTATTTTCAGTGCTATAACACTATTGGCTTTTTCTTTGTTGTTGAACTAGATAGTTTGCTAAAGGGTATTTCAAAAAAGACAAGCCATTAAAAAAGCTATTCATCACACAGCACCAATCTCATGTTCTGGTCAGACTGGGGCCAGAATCCCAGGATAGAGCAGGCCTTCATGGATGGATCTGCAAGAAAGGTTATTGTAAGCACTAAGCTCTACTGGCCCAATGGTCTGGCCCTGGACTACACCACAAACAGAGTCTACTTTGCCGACGCTTACCTCAAGTATATCGACTACTGTGACTACAATGGCAACAATCGCCATCAGGTCATGGCAAGCAACATCGTAAGTTTTAAAAAAAGTTACATTTTCTGGTAGGTAAGTTTGTTGTCTGAGCATTTTAAGCATGTACATATTGTAATAAGCTGAGTCTCCACATATATTTAGGTGTTCACAGAAATCTGGACAGTGTTGAAATAAATTAAAATAAATAGACTTTATACCGTATGCATTCTTTACTCCAGGTTCTCCAGCACCCACATGGTATGATTATTTTCGAGGACAACATCTACTGGTCGGAGCGGTACACCAGCAAGGTGATGAAGACAAACAAGTTCCATGGTGGCAACATCACCACTCTGATGAAAAATGTATACCAACCAATGGGGATTTCTATGGACCACCCCATCAAACAGCCCACGGGTAACCTAAAAATCGACAACAAATCTTGTATTAAAATGTTGTGTTTTGATGCTGTGTATATCGGGCACATTTGTGATCACAGATGTACACTGAGCCTGAGAAGTGAAGAACATAAAACATCTTTACCTATAATGCTGTGCTAAATTATTATAGCATAGGAAAGATCAAAGCTCATGTAAGATCTGACTGAAGGTGAAACTGGTTTTGCGTTTAGCAACCAACCCATGTGGAGAACACCTGTGTAGCCAGCTGTGCCTCCTCTCCGGCCTCAGACCCAGATACTACACCTGCCACTGTCAATCTGGCTGGAAGCTCAATGCTGACAGGCGCACCTGTACCAAAGGTATAACCTTTTTACTAATTTCACAAGATTCATGTAGTACTGTATATTTATGCATTGATTCATATCAACACCATGGAAAAATATTGATTACTGCTTCTGATTAAAATTTGTTTTATAACCTAAACATAATGACAAAAGTTGGACACCTGCTGTGTGAGCATAGAGCTATTCTAACTATGCATTCTTCTAACCTGTTTTAGATGAGACTCCCTTTTTGATGGTGGTGAGAGATTCAGTGATTTTGGGTATTCCTCTGGACCCCACTGACCTCTCCAACAATGCAATGGCTCCCGTTTCAGGCATTAGCCAGGGGCGGGACATTGACTTTGATGACAAGGAGGAGTTAATCTACTGGGTTCAGAGCACTGTGAGTGGAGGCCACAGAGTGAATCTGTATGACTTTTTTAAAGTTTGAATTGAATTGAAGTTTATTGACTTGATTGTGACATTGATTGGGACATCTATAATGAACATTTCTGGCTTTACTTTGAGTCAATTATTAAACAATATATAATGAACCTATCGTTGATATGCAACTGTGCATGAGTATTTGTGTATGTTAGACAAATTTGAAATGTCTGGTTTCGTCAAATGTCAGGGTTCGATATGGCAAGTTAAAACCAGTGGTGCCAACAGGTCTGAGTTTGCTCCAGCTGCTTTTATGGGCTCACCTTCTGGTCTGGCTTTTGATTGGATAAGCAGAATAATGTATTACACCAATCCCTCTTCAAAGGCCATAGAGGTAAACACATTTTCAGACCAAAGAAGCTGAAATTATCATTAATAATCACAATAAAACATTCTATTACGGAACTGAAATATAAATGACATTGGAATTATAGTTGATGTTTTTTCTTACAATAGATAATAAAAAATTTTATTATGATATTGTTGTTACACATTTTCTTTCTTTTTTTTATTATTTTTTGGTTCTTGTTTCCTAAACAAACAAAACCTTTCTAATTGAAATAGGTTATCCGTGTGGATGGAGAAGAGCACTACAGAAAGACAATTATTGCCTCCACTGGTAAACCAGAGGGAGCAGGAGAACCCGTTGGAATAGCGGTGGATCCAGCTCGAGGGTAAACCATCTTTTCACTGCTATAAGAAGCAGTCGTTGGATAAATTCATTGTCGACATCTGTGACTAAAATGACCAAACAATTGTTTGTCTGCCTTTTAATTCACACACATGGACTTAATTGGAAACTAAAGAACATAAATTGGCCAGCATTTTAATGAATCAACAAGGACAGAGGTCAAACCATCTGAAATGCCATAATGTAATTAGAAATTAAGAGGATTTAATTCTCCAAGAGATACATGTTCTTCTCAGTGTTTGTTTTTTTCATATCTATCGAAAACTACTAACAGTAATACAGAGGACACCATTTCATTTCTGGCTCCACTGAAATACAATTTTATTTTGATTTTATTAATGAAGAGACAGTTATTTTAGTCAATGTGCCTTAGAATACTATACTGTATACTGGACTGTAGTTCAACCATTTCTATCACTAGACCAATGGTGGTATGTTGTTTAGATGTTTTAAAGAGGTCTTACATTTGTTCATAATAATTGTGCAGATACCTTGAATTTTACACATAGCCAATTTAAATTTAAAAACTTTTCATACGATATAAAGGCTGTCTTTACCAATTTCTCCTTTCACAGGAAACTGTTTTGGACAGATAAAGGTTCAGATAAAGGAGTTCCTGCAAAGATTGGCAGTGCTGACATGGATGGAGGAAACCACCAGAACCTCTACACAGGAGGCCTGGCGAATGTAGGATTCATCACTGCTGACATCTCGACCAGCAAACTGTACTGGGGTGTTGCAGGTTCAGGGGTGGTAAGTACATATGTATGCTCAATATATAGATTAGGAATAAAACTAATTTCCTTTATTTACAAAACACATTGTATTTTGTGGATTTTGGGTGAAATTAATAAAACGTTTACATTTTTAATTGTGGAAAGATCCACCTTTTTTTCTATGCTGTTGATTTACTGGAATTTACTCTGCTTTCCATTCTCGTGAGACATCAAAACTGAAGTTTAATGTCTTTCATGTCTTTTTTCTGACACAAAAAGAAAAGAGGGCTGCACACAGGTAAACTACTCAAAATGGCTGGAATCACTTTCACCTGTTGCTTATTTATTGCTTACTCTTTGTTTGAGTGTTAATCTTTCTAATATTAATTATTACCTGTGAGGTCATGTTTTGTATTAGCAAATTACTGCTTGTTTATGATTTAATGACATTATTTTGTACTTGGCTGTTAAGAAACAGGTGACAGTGATTGACTTGTACTACTCTTGCTCCCTTTATCAGGACACAACCATAAATAAGTTCTAGTAGACTGAAATGCTGTTTTTGTTGTAAAAGAGATACAAAATAATTTTTTTACTTTCTCACTCTTACTTTTTTTTGTCATGCATCTGCATTATTTTTGGATTTATATACACAAATCTACTCTTCTGACGTGTTGTAGTTCCAACAACCTGACTGAAGCCCACAGTTTACAAATGTCAGGATTAGTTTGCTAGTTAAAGCTATGTAACATGAAGGATGTTACATAGCTGGGGCAGGATGGTGATGTTTAAATAGCTAGCAGGCTGTCAATTGGTGATCAATTGGCTTCACTCCAAAGATCATGCAAAAAAACCACCCAATTACTGGTAGGGACTATTCTCTCCTTCCAAAGTATCCATAAGACCATGTACAAACTGGTATCCTTTTCCTGATTCAGGTACTTTCACTAACCTCTGCATCATTTCTCTCCTTCCCTATTTGCCAGATTGAATGCGGCACAATGGATGGAGTTTCCCGGCTAACAGTGGTGAGTGGTCTGTCCCATCCATGGGGTCTGACAATCCACCTGAACTACCTCTACTACACTGACCTGGACTACGAGGTCATTGAGCGGGTGGATAAAGTCACTGGTGCCAATATGGTGGTGATGAGAAGTGGCATGTCAGGTCTCCGTGCCCTCAAAGTACACTCCAGAGACAGTACGTGCCCAAATAATTTTTTAAAAAATCTTTGAAGATTTGGACAGTTCTCTCTTATTTCTCTCAACACATCCACACATTATTCATCATTATGTAGTAGTAAATACACTAGTAACATGCTTTTTACTATGGATGTCAACTCTCCAGTTTCTTCGGTTCGTAGTAATATACTGTTACATCATCCAGTAACGCTGACTTGGACCAATCTTTTTCTGTTTCCCATCTCAGACTCAGCGGGAACAACAAACGCCTGCATAGCAAACAATGGAGGCTGTCCCCATCTTTGTCTGCCCAAACCAGACAATCAGAAGATCTGTGCCTGCACCACAGGCTTTTATCCATCTCAAGATGGTTCCCGCTGTGAAGAGTATGAATCTTTTGCGATTGTCTCCACTTCCAAGTACATCCGTGGCTTCCATGTCAACAGCTCTGACCACTCTGAAGCTATGGTGCCTGTTGGTGCAAGTGCGCTGGCGTAACTTTGTTCTGTATCATTATATTTTCATGAATTCTAAATAGTCATTTTTTAATAGCAACATTTTTCTTTTCTTCATAGCTTATTATTCCATGAAGGGCAAAGTGGACTTACATATCGAATCTGGCTTTGTATATTGGGCTGATAACGGCATGTACACTTCATATAAGGGCATCTTCAGGGTCAAGACAGATGGAGGACTTTACAGTAGACTCGTCAGTTCAGGAATTGGAAGAAGAGGCATCCAGGGTCTCGCCGTAGACTGGGTCGCAGGTATAAATACATTAATGAGATAAAAATGTGAGTTCAGAATCTGGTTAATCTAATGCTACAGAGGAGTAGTCGTAGAGGATACATAAGGTTTTATGTTATATTATATATGTCACATGATCTGTGTAACACAGTCCTTGCAACTTTTATGACTGTCATTTCTGACAGCAAAAATGTTTCCTTAGGAACAACAGGATGTGATATTACCTTGTAAAGAACTTCAGCTCTATATCTCTGTCTATAGGGAACTTGTACTTTACCAATGCTTTTGAGAGTGTAACATTCTTGGAGGTTCTTGCCATCAACACCACCAACCAAATGATTCTCCTCAAGTCCTCCCAAGACCAGCCCCGTGACGTAGCTGTCAGCCCCAAACTTCGCTTCCTCTTCTGGACAGATGATGGCCAAACACCCAAGATTGAACGGTCCCTGTTGGATGGCACCAACCGTACTGTGTTGGCCTCAGAAAGCCTAGCATCACCTCGTGGCCTTACTGTTGATTACACCAGTGATTTCCTATACTGGACAGATGATGTTCTTGATATGATCTCCCGAATGGCCACAGATGGAACTCAGAGGGAGATTATCCGATATGGGAGCCGGTACCCAGCTCCAGCAGGAATGGCTATATTTGGAAATCAGATGTTATGGGTTGATAAAAAGCTTGGGAAGCTCTTACAGGCCAGTAAGGATCCTGCCAATTCTGACCAGCCTGAGGTGAGAGTTAAATTTAATACTCAATGTTCGATTTCATGGTGAAGCCGTATATGGTACACCATTCAGCGGCAACATGGTCTGTATAAATTTTGTAGATTAATTTCTCAATATATTAAATCTTTCTTCAATTACCAGAAATTAAAAAAAATGCTGTTACAATAAATGACGAAAACATGTACTGTAATCTTACTCATATGGGATGAAATAAGCAAGTTTGGTAACGCATCCTCAGATAAATTCTTAAAATGCAATTTAGGTGGTGATTCCCTCATGCATGCCTTTCGACACAGCAAAAGTATTAAGAAGACTTGGGAGAGTAAAGAAAGTTAGCTTTGAAAAAATACTAAGAACAAAACTCCAGAAAGTGCAGTTTTCAAGGTATGGAGGGGAAGAGATATCTAACTAGCGAGCAAACTTTTACTTCTCCAATTTTTAAAAAATTAATACTGCAAAACTGGAAAAATAAGGACCTTTGTTAACAATATAAAATATCACTTTGTATTGTAAAAATGAATCTTCAATGCAGTACGAAATTAAATGATGAGTTTGATTTGCATGTATTTCTCAATAACGAAACTTTTTTGGTGACAGGTAATTCGAGACAATCTAGATGGGCTCATGGATGTTGCTGTATTTGACCCTCATGTCCAGCCCACATCTGCCCATCAGGTGGGCTTCAATCCATGTCAAGAAAATAATGGACGCTGCCAACAGCTTTGTTTTGCCATACCAGGCCAGGAACAAGCAAAGTGTGCCTGTGCACATGGATCACTCCTTTCAAATGGAGTAACGTGTGGCTATGGAGAAGACGACTTTTTAATTTTCACCACAGACTACACACTGAACAGTTTGAGGCTAGATCCAACAGATCACAGTCTCCCTTATCCAGCACAGACCTTGGGCTACAACCTGATTGCTTTGGATTATGACTTCAAGGGAAAGCGAATTTTCTATACCCAGTATATGGGGATTGGTCGGAGCAGAATTGGCTATGTCACCACATCATCCATTGCCAGCCCACCTTCCATTATAGCTAATAGTGAGTTTGGCATCAATGCTGTCAGTGTTCATATACCTGTATATTCCTGTGTAATTTCACTCCTCTCTTACCCATTTATTTTTCTCCCATTCTTCATTATCTTAACTTTGTTTTTGTTACCATTGATTCATGTTCCTGTCTTCTCTGTTATACTTCTCAGATTTAGATGACCCAGAGGGTTTAGCATTTGACTGGGTCAACAACCGTCTCTATTTCACTGACAGCTATAAACGCAATGTCCAGTCCATGGGACTGGATGGGGGTAACCGTTCAATTGTTGCACGTTCAGATCGTCCCAGAGGCATCATTGTTGACCCTTGCTATGGGTAATAGCACTTAACTTCACTGCATGGATATAGTTTTGATGCACTCACAAATATATGATTATACACCGATGAGCTCTACTCACTCACTAATTCTGTTCTCTCTACCCAGTTACCTGTACTGGACTGACTGGGGCCGTCCGGCAAAAATTGAGAGGGCAACATTGGGTGGAAATTTCCGCACCGTCATTATCAACACCAGTCTGGCAATGCCCAATGGCTTGTCTCTGGATTACGAGGAAAGGATGCTCTACTGGGCTGATGCCTCATTGTATGTTGAGTATTTCACTTTGTAATGTTTTGCAGCAGGGCCCAAACTGGTCACATTTTTTGACATCGCCTATATTCCTTTCAAGAGATAAGATTGAGCGTGCCACTCTGACTGGTGAGAACCGACAAGTGATCCTGCATGGGGTCCAGTATCCGTTTGCCATGACTGTCTTCCAGCAGGACATCTTCTGGACCGACTGGTATGAGAGAGCAGTCTTTAGGGCTGGGAAGAACGATGGCTCTGGCTACACTGTGCTGGTCGATGACCTGCAGTACCGACCAAATGACATCCATGTTTATGCAGCATCTAAGCAGGAGAGCTGCTCTGGCTCCTGTCAGCAATTCAATGGAGGCTGCAGTCATGTCTGTGTTTCTGGTAAGAGCAATTATTAGTGTGCACTACCAAGTAAGAGACTGTGTCACCTCCAATGCATCATTCAAAACAGTTACTACACCAGTCCTGAAAATGTCAGCATTGTGAATGGAGTTTTCTCTGGACTCACCTCCCTTTAAGTCTTTGAAAGGATGTTTATTTTTGTGGAATTCATATTTTAAGTGCCTGAAATTGTTCCGGTGGTCTCCTCCTTTTTCCTTTCCTTTAAAATAAAATATTGCATTTAAACCTCCTTAAGTTTTTACAACAGATAAAGTAAGTGTAAATTCTCTGTTTTTCCAAGTTAATTTAAGTTAATTAAAGTTATTTGAACTTGACCAACTTTCTCAATAAGCACAGAGAGTTCTGAGCACTGGGAAAACCACAACGTGCACACTCAGTACTCCTAATTAAAAGGAAAGACATCCCTTCAATGGTAATCTTCAGGGTCACTCCTAAAATCTCTCGTCTTCTATGGTAGCAGCTCCGTCTACAGGGACTTGGTTGGGGAACCAGAAGACGGCTGATTCAAGAGCACTGTGTATCACATTATGGATTATGAAAGCTTAAAATTGGAAAACAAAGAATTTCCCCACTGAATTGATAAAATATAATAAATCTGAAAACCTGAAAAATCTCTGCTGCAGGCCCATCAGGACCAGAGTGTCAGTGTCCTCATCAAGGGAAGTGGTACCTGGCAAATAATGGCAAAGACTGTATCCAAGACACCGGGAAGCGCTGTCAACCAGAGCAGTTCACCTGTCTCAATGGGAATTGCATCACAGCACGCTGGAAGTGTGACGGCTATGACGACTGTCAGGACAAGTCGGACGAACTGGAGAGAGTGTGTGGTAAGACATGAGGCTTAAACTAAATAAGAAAAGACTTTTTGTAATATCTTCATGTAATTTCCATCAACATGGTTTGACTGTTGATTTTTCAAATCCATAAAATGGTCCATGAAATGCTGCAGTGAGAAAGAGACACCTATTTTGTTGATGACTTTTCTGTCTGAATTCTTGCTGCCTGTGAGTAGTGGCATTTTGAAAATAATAACATCTAGTTACATCCTCTTAAAATACAAAAAAATAAAAAAAAATTCAAAGAAACAAAACACAATGTCAAGATCTGAAGGTGAATCAGAAATCTTTTGTTTCTCATGTCCAGCTTTCCACACGTGCTCAGCCATGGACTTCACCTGTGACAATGGGCGCTGTGTGCCACTTGGCTACACCTGTGACTACACAGATGACTGCGGCGACAATAGTGATGAGCAGGGTTGCCCCTTCCCCACATGTAACCCATCTTCTGAGTTCACCTGCAGCAATGGACGCTGCATCAGTGTGACCTTTGTTTGTGATGGATGGAACGACTGCAGAGACAACGCCACTTCTGATGAAATAAATTGCCGTGAGTAATAATAAAGAATTCCATGACTGGTGATTGATGATATACGTAATTTAATATTGGCATTCCCTTGAGCAAAGCTTTTATCAAGTTGTAAAGATAACTGACACAGTTGTCAATACATGTGTCTCGTCTCATACCAATAATCATGTGTCTTTTATCTTGTGTTTGATGTTTTGACTTTTCCACTCGGAAGCCGACAGGACCTGTCCTGCAGGCCAAGTGAAGTGTGACCAAACCAACATCTGCATCTACCCTGAAAGCCTGTGTGATGGTTATAACAACTGTGGTGACAACAGTGATGAGAATCCTCTGTTCTGTGGTAAGTTGGAAACATAGTATTAAGTTCACAAATGTGTAAGAATGTCAGTAGGAAAGAGGGAGGTAAGCTTGAATTTGAAATGATGAGTAGATTTAATCAAAACCCACAAGGGTACCTGGGTAACTGAGTATTTGTGATATGGTGCTTCAGCGGGTCGAACATGTTCTCCGGACCAGTTCCGCTGCGATGAAGGAAAGTGTGTCCCTCACTCTTGGGTGTGTGATTCCATCCCAGACTGCAGGGATGGAACAGATGAACCATTGTCTTGTGGTGAGTTCTCTGCATTTGCGTTTGTGATTTCAGCATCTTGGACATTCACCGTGTCACATATGTAGTATGTTCACATAGGGACATCTTGAGTCCACTGCAGTAGAAGACTTTTGTCCTTGTGATTTCTGGCTATTATTGTTTTTCTGAATAACATTATACAAACGTAGCAATGACTGATATAATTGCTTTAGTATTTGTTGTTATAAGACAAGTAATGTAATGTTCTCATTAAGTGCATTATATGCAGTCCTACAATCCATTCTCCACCGGATTTCAACAACAATTAACTTTGCTTGGTTGGTTTTTTTTTTTAATGACAATTAATCACACATTAGTATTAGTAATGCAAAAAGTTATCTAATCAGTTATACATCAATCTACATAGATGGTAATATAAGAAGTTTTTTTTTTAAATCAAAGGAGCATGAAATGTAGTGCTAATTGAGAGTATGGCACCCAACACCGACAAGAATTACTTTTATGTGTCTAACTTTTCATTTTTTTTAGTTAAGTCAAGCCAATGAGCAGCTCATATGTGATCCCAGGACGTCAAAATCCATCATCTGTTTAAAAATGTCTCTTTTTCTGTCTTCTTGCGCAGAGGACCAAATTAAAACGTGCAATCCCAATCAATTCACATGCACAAATGGAAACTGTGTACCTCAGTCAGTAGTCTGTGATGGCAACAATGACTGCTGGGATAACAGTGATGAGGTTCCTGAATTGCAGTGTGGTGAGACAGCACTTTTACATTTAATGAAAGAATTGTGGAAATGTGATAATATAAATACATTTTTATAATTTCTTTAAAAGGCCAGAATATGTTTCCTCAGATTCAAACTTTTTTGCCACCTTATTCTTTCATCTTGTGTTCTGACTTCACAGGTGAATGTGTGATCTTGCACACACATTAATGGTATCATATACTTTATATGTCCGATCGGCTCTCTCTCCTCTCCAGGCCAACGAAACTGTAGTTCCAACCAGTTCACCTGTGTAACCTGGTACCCCGGCCACCCACGCTGTGTGCCCTTAAGCTTTGTGTGTGATGGAGAAAAAGACTGTGCAGATGCAGCTGATGAGCTTCACAACTGCCCCAACCGCACCTGCCACATGAACGAGTTTGCTTGTTCTAATGGGCGTTGCATCCTCACTCATTTCCAGTGAGTGTGCATGAGTGAATCAAAGCAAGCATTTATTTGCCATTCCAGACATCAGTTCTCTCCTCATTGATTGGATTTTAATGAATTCTTCCCAGCTGTGACCGTGCAAACGACTGCGGGGATGGCAGTGATGAGTTGAACTGTAAATATGAACCCTGCAGCATCAACCAGTTCACCTGTGTTAATGGAGCCTGCATTGATGCCTCCTTTACCTGTGATGGAGAGAGTGACTGTATGGATGGCTCAGATGAGGCAGACAGCTTGTGTACTACACCTCAGCCCACTTGCGCTCCCCTGCAGTTCATGTGCAAGTCAGGCCAGTGCATTGACAACAGCGAGGTGTGCAACGGGCAGAAGGACTGCCAGGACAATAGCGACGAAAAAGGCTGCGGTGAGACATCCAGTAGTATAACATTGTCACAGTTTTGAAAAATGTGAAGTGATCACATAATTTGAATGTTTTTAACTAGAGGAAAGCATGACAACAAATTTCAAGTTTTGAAATAAACTGTAGCTCATGAAAATTGTCTGCATTTACTTTAGTTGCAAATATTAAAAAGATGTATTAAAAGCTAATGCATACATTTTTGGCAGATATAGTCAGCAACTGATGAAAAGTTTCAATTAACGTTTAGTACTTGATGTGCTAAAATCTTTACATATGAACATTGTTTGTGATAAATATATTTGCACGTTTTTTTTAATCAATATTATGTCAAATTATAGATTACTGACTTGAGTTGGGTTATGTGGTTTTTCTGACTTTAGAATATTATAAATTTAAACTTTTTCACTAAAATCCCATCTAAATCAGCTTATAAACTTGC
Organism: Antennarius striatus; assembly: GCF_040054535.1. NCBI lineage: Eukaryota > Metazoa > Chordata > Actinopteri > Lophiiformes > Antennariidae > Antennarius > Antennarius striatus. The sequence continues at coordinate 10,019,998 of NC_090796.1, read as the reverse complement.
ACCAGCTCATTTTCTTGCTTTTCTCCTAATTTTCTTTCCGTGTTCTGTTCAGGAATCAATGAGTGCAGAAACCCATCGGTCCATAAGTGTGCTCAGGTCTGTACTGACACCCTTACTAGTTACTACTGCTCCTGTCACCCTGGTTACAAACTCATGCCAGATGGCAAGGCCTGCGAGGATCTCAATGAATGTTTGAGCACACCCGCTGTCTGCAGCCAGATCTGCGAAAATTCAGTTGGCTCATACTACTGCAAATGTGCCCCGGGGTACATCCGTGAGGCAGATGGACGCACCTGTCGTCAAAACAGCGGCATTGCCCCATACATGTTGTACAGCAACCGCTACTACATCCGTAATGTGACAATAGATGGGTCACAGATGAGTATAGTCCTGCAGGGGCTGTCCAATGTGGTGGGGTTAGATTTTGATGACCCTGAGAAGATGCTCTACTGGCTGGATGCAGGGATGAGAAAAATTGAGAGGATGCATTTTGATGGGACTGAAAGGGAGATGGTAGCAGAAGATGTAATTGGAGCAGAAGGCCTGGCACTGGACTGGGTGGGCAGGTATGTGAGGTGTAAAAAAAAAAAAAAAAAAAAGAATTTCCCCAAGAGGGATGAATAAAGTATAGATTAGATTAGATTAAATTTCAGAATTATTTAATTAGTCTGACTGTCCACCTGACTGCATGGATGTTATTGAGGATTTTTGTGCCTTTTGCAGGAAGTTGTACTGGTCTGACAGTTACTATGGTTCTGTTCATGTGATGGAGCTGGATGGCCGCTACCAGAAAAGGCTGCTGTCTGGAGATTTCACCGATGGAAATGTCACTTATGTCATTAGCCGACCTCGTTCTGTGGCTGTTAACCCTAAATATGGGTACTGATTCACTCATACGTCCATATATGAACATGACTCATATATTCTAGTGAACCATTATCAGAAATTCCAAGTATATTAGGAATAATTGGCTTTTTAACATTTCCTGAAGATTTATCGTATTTCTTTCCAGAGGATTACTCACTCGATACTATGTCTCTTCTGTTTGATCACTTCCTGGGTTTTTTTCCTTTCTGTCCTCTTTTTGTGCAGATGGCTGTATTGGACTGACTTGGGTGACACAGCTTATATTGGCAGAGCTGGTATGGACGGAACTAATGTCAGTGCCATTATCACAACCAAGCTGGAATGGCCTAGTGCTCTGACCATAGACTACACTACCAACAGGATCTTTTTTGCTGATTCCCACCTTAACTTCCTGGAGTAGGTCATGTGTTATTCATCAATGGGCTTCTAAATTCCACATTTTAGTTTTTTATAATATCACCATTGGGAATGCTTTGAACTTCTGTTAACTGTATTAAACTTCAGTTTTGCAGATATGGATGGCAAAAACCGACACCGAGCCATTTTTGGTACACTTCCCCATGTCTTTGCTCTTTCACTGTTTGAGGACTGGGTGTACTGGACAGACTGGAATACACACACAGTGGAGAAGGCCCATAAGTACACTGGCACAGAGAGAATAGTCATGGGCAATAACACACACCGGCCTTATGACATTCACGTGTACCACCCCTACAGGCAGCCTCGTGGTGTGTTCATCTTAGCCAATGATGATAGTTTTTATTGTCTCAGTGCGGTGCAGCACACTTATTCTATTCATCTTATTCCCCAGGTGAAAACCCCTGCACCTCACATCACCTGACCTGCAGCCATTTGTGTCTTATTGCCGCTGGTGGGCAGGGGGCTTCATGTCAGTGTCCAGATCACTTCATTGGAATCTCTGTGGGCTTCAAGATCCAGTGTGTCGCTGACTGTTCCAGCACCCAGTTCCGCTGTGGAGACAATGAAAAGTCAGTTATACATAAACACTTTTTTATTTCGTAGCAGTCTGAATTCTATTCATTCTATTTTTTCCACAGTTAACTACATTAATACTTCTGAAAAATAATTGGAGTGAATGGGGTTATTTTATTGCCTCGTTACATTTTTCATAAGCCACTGCTGGATTTGGAACAGATGTTGGATGTTGGAACAGAAAAATACGTCATTAGATGTTTCCACAAATCATTACATGAACTGTATGGCAAAAATGAACTATAATGCTAAAAAGCATGAAAACAGATTAAAATAGAAGGCAAAAAAAAAAACATGAACAGCCAAAAACAAACCAGGAAAACCATTAACAACTGTGCAAAAAAATTGTAGAAAACGCAAACACTGAATTTTTTAACCTACAACAGCTTATATAACATATTGATTCATGAAATTGTCAGATGTGTTCCTATATGGTGGAAGTGTGATGGCCAATCAGACTGCAGTGATGGCTCCGATGAACCTCAGACCTGCCCACCCCGCTATTGTCCTGTTGGCCAGTTCCAGTGTCAGGATGGCAGTTGTACCTACCCCAGCTTCATCTGCGACGGCCACCCAGAATGTCCTGACAGTTCAGATGAAGATGCAGCTCTTTGCAGTATGACACTTGTCACAATGACCGTAACGGAGTAAAATAAAAGATTATAGGAGCCCTCACATTTTAAATTTACATCACCAGAAGGTACTTCTCAAGTAGCTCTTTGTCCCCGTAGGTGACCACAGGTGCCAAGAAAGCCAATTCCAGTGTAAAAACAAGAAATGCATCCCGTTGTCCTGGCACTGCGATAGAATAAATGACTGTTCTGATGGCAGCGATGAGGACGCAGAGACTTGTTCTCAGAGGACCTGTCAACCGGGAGAGTTCAAGTGTGACAATGGGCTCTGTCTGCCCATGAGCTATGTGTGTGACACCCAGGATGACTGTGGGGATCAATCAGATGAGCCGTTTGAAATCTGCAGTAAGTGGAATAATTTGATTGAGGTTTGACTGAATCAAAGTCAGTTTAAACTGATGATCATAAATCACATGTCTTATTCCTTGGCGGTGGCTGAAATTAAACCTATGAGACCAAAATTTCTGTTAAGCATAGTTTATTGAGAACCCCTAACAGGAATTGGAGTGAGTGGATGATTTTGTATTTTTGTTTTCTTTGCAATCTCATCTTTCTGCTTGTACTGACCTTCTGTGTGCTCTTTCTCATTCCTATCTTCTTCACAATTTCCTATCTTTGTGGCAATTCGTTTGTGGCTTTCTGTTCCTCTCACTTCTTTCCTTGCTATGGTTCACTTCACTCTTTCCTTGTCTAGATGGTCCAGATTACAAATGTGATGACACGGAATTCTCCTGCACGACAAGCTACCAGTGTGTGCCTCAGTGGGTCCGCTGTGATGGCAGTAATGACTGTTACGATAAGACGGATGAGGAAGGATGCGGTCAGTGCTTTTGTGTCAACTAGTTCAGGTCCAAGACAAAAGTTGTCAATAAAGCATGCTTTGTCAGAAAGTACCATAAATTTCAATTCATTAAAACGCTGTTAATCATTTTTGTAATGTGGTCTAGATTAGTAGGAACATTGAAACAAGCACAAAATGTGAATATAAATGCAAAACAAGAGACAAGAGAGATGCTCCCTTCAGTTTAAATGTGGAGGCAAAACATCTTTTTAGTTGTCCACTTCTGACTCCATCCTCAACAGAGGACCTGACCTGTGATCCACTTGGAGATTTCAGATGTGACAACCACCGCTGTGTCCCAATCCGTTGGCAGTGCGATGATTTTGATGACTGTGGTGACGGCTCAGACGAGAGGAACTGCCGTGAGTGTTGTAATGCTTCAGCTCAATTTATCACAACCCAGCAAGAACAGGGTGTCCATCAGGACACAATGACAAAACAGTACTCATATTCCTTCAGTTCAGCCTGTGTTTTGGGTTCAGAGTTCATTTGGAATAACAAAAGTCCCCTATTTCATCATCAGTGTGCTCGAAAAAACAGCCTTTTTGCATAGCTTGTTCAGGTTGTGCATGTGAATACTAAAACCGTATTTAATTCTGAAGATCTGTGTTTCCCTATTATCATAATTGTGATCTTTAGAACCAAGGTCTTGTTCTGAAAGTGAGTTTCGATGTGAGAGTGACCAGTGCATCCCTGGAAACTGGGTGTGTGACCATTACAATGACTGTGGTGACAACTCAGACGAGCTGGACTGTGGTGAGGAGGCGCCACACAAATCATCTGATTGATGTATTGTCCATTGTGAATGAACATACACCCTCACAAACATTCTGGTTCTCTCACAGAGTTACAAACTTGTCGTCAGGATTTTTTCCAGTGTGACTCAGGTCACTGTATCCCTGCTGGTCTGGAATGTGATGGCCGGGCTGATTGTCAGGACCTGTCAGATGAGACAAGCTGTCGTGAGTAAAACCGCATGAAAACAGCACCAAAAAATTAAATAGTTTAACCCAGGAAACTCATTTTTCCCATTATGTTATTCTACCTAAAAGCACCAGTCCTATATTAGTTTGATCGTCATAACATTACTGCTCTGTTTAATCTTAATATCTATGACTATTTCTTTATCACATCAACAGCTACGCGTTACCCCGGAGGCCGTTGGTGTCCTCAGGACCAGTTTCAGTGTTTGAACCATCTATGTGTGAGTCAGAGCTGGGTTTGCGATGGTTTTGATGACTGCGGGGATCGCTCTGACGAACAGCTCATGCTCTGCTGTAAGAAACATTTGTGTCATTTTATGTCAAACAGTCCTGGGGAAATAAATATGTCAATATGTCAAAATTTTCAATATGTCAATATATGTCAAAAATTTAAAAATTACAAAATTAAAAAAAATATTAATCCCAATGTGATTAACATAATCATCCACCTCTACAAACTATCATTTTAATAATTGTAACTAATTAACTTCACATAAGGATTGAGATGCTCATTATTCATCTTACATATAGACAAATTAAAATCAACAAAGAAGTATACAGATGACAACATCACATTTTTGTGTTTGATCAGCGAGCGTCCCCTGTGAAATGCCGTCCAGATTTCGCTGTGCCAACGGCTACTGCATTTACTCTGGCCTGATGTGCAACCAGAAGGACGACTGTGGAGATGGCAGTGATGAGGAAAAGGAACTCTGTACGGTTCACACACAAACGCCCTCAAAATAAATGTTGATTCACACCTAATATTTACATATTATCATCCTCAATATATCAAAACTGGTTTCTTCCTGTATGCGGTGGTAGAGCCAACATTCAATGAGAACATTTTGAAGCGCTGTGTTTAAATCAAGGAAAAATGTGAACATAAAAACATGCAGACATCTTACATAAATTGAACTATGATAACCCCATATTTGAGTGAGTTATGAAGGTGTTACTACAGTAGGTTATTGTTTTTATATGCATATTCTCATCATCATAATCATCATCATTATCCATCATCATCATCATCATGTTTCTGGAACGCTAATCTCTGCACTAATTCCTCCTGAACCTTCCTCTAGTGAGATGGAAAATCCTAACATGACATCAGTGCAACTACGCAGAAAACAAAGCCTGAAACGGACAAGGGACAGATAAATATTCTGTTTTATGATATTGTTAGATAATCGGCTTCAACATCTATCACAGCAAATTATTTTGAAGGGAGATTATATAGTTGTTGGACATTGGCTAGCTCATCTCAAGCATTTTTGGTGTTAGGTGGGATACAAACAAGAGAAGCTGTGACTTCAGCTGAGAGATGGGATTTTAGTATATAAGTATGTTCTTACATTGAATGCTTGACTGAAATCTCTTCAAAACTAGACAAGTGGAGTAGTAGATGGGTTCACTCTATGCCTGCTGTATACTTGTGCTGATGGGTCACTTTGATTGTGCCCTTCTCAGGCCAAGAGCCCACACTGCCCCCCTGTACACTGGACGAGTTTAAATGCTCCAACGGACACTGTGTGGCTTTACAATATGTATGTGACAACAACGACAACTGTGGGGACCTCACTGATGAACTAGGCTGCAGTGAGTAGTACTGCTCATCATCTTAATGTCATTTTAACGTGGGTTATTACATGTTGTCAGTGGGGGACCACAAATGCTCCATTGTAGAGGGTTTTTTTTTTAGTTTTTGTATTTAAGATGTTGTTTCCAGTTCTTTAAAAAATAATTATAGTCGGATAATAGTCATAGTCTACTTTATTGTCAAATGTATCATATATGCATGACATACAACACAGATGAAATTACAGTCCTCTCAGACCCACAGGCAGTAAAAAAACATGAGAGAACCTCTTTAGCGGGAGAGGAGCCGATGCGTGTGCAAGTGCCGTCATCCTATCCTATCCCAAATAAGTTAAACCCAACAGATCCAACAGAACCCTCCAATGATTTGCAGCACAATGAATTCACAAAAAAACCCCAAAAATAATTGTTAAGTGACATTAAGAAATGTATTATTAAGACATACACATAATATAATTACCAAAATGCAACATTAAACTGAAGTGCATTACATTTTCTGAGGAAAAGAAAATCAGTTTTTTATTAGAAAGAAAAAACATCCATTAATTTTCCACCACTAATCCATGGTTGGCTCAAAAACCAATTATGACCTCATAATTATACAATAAGATTACGTTATGAACTAATTATGAAGATTCTTACCATTATGAGAGGGATCTCACAGATATAAGATGCAAAAATTGTGTTGAAACTTTCTAGTTTAAAAGAAAAGGTTTTACTTTTAAAATTGTTCCATGCAGCGTGAATGTCAAAATTAGGGTGTTTTCTTTTATCTCTTTCTGATGCATATGCATAAATATTATTTCAAAACAGTGAAACAGCTCTATGGACATGACAGAAGAGACAAATAGTGTAGTCTGCTGACTGATTTATAGTCAACATGTATAGGGAATTTTTGTGATCTAATATTTGTATATGGTCAATAGCTGCACTGTTCTACACAAAGGCATAATGTTCATCCAAAGTATTCAAGACACAAAACTGATTGAGAATGCAGAAGACAACCCGTTCTGTCTCGTCTTGGCTACAGATTTTGGCCATGATCGCAACTGTGAGATGAATCTGTGCGAACAGGTGTGCACTAACCTGAATGGCACCGGCTTCATCTGCTCCTGCAGGCCTGAATACAAAGTGGACCCAGACAATACCTACACCTGCCAGGGTACACACACACACACACACACACACACACACACACACACACACACACACACACACACACACACACACACACACACACACACACACACACACACACACACACACACACACACACACAAATGAGCACATCTCCCTCCTCTAAACTGTTTCTCGTCTTGCTCTCTAGATATTGATGAGTGTGAGGTGTATGGTACTTGTCCTCAGATCTGTAAAAACACAAAAGGTGGCTACGAATGTGACTGTGCCCCCGGCTACCGGAAAGCGGGCAATGGTAATTTGTGTGAGGCTGAAGGTGAGAACAACATTTTTATGAGTAAAAGTACGAATACAAATAAATTCACAGCTTGTGTAGTTCAATCTTGTAGCAGAAAGAAAAATCTTGTTTCTACAACTGAAGCATTATTAACAAGCATTATTAACAAAACAGTGTGGTTAGTGTTTAGTACAATATTTATTTATTTTAGCAAAACAGTGTGTACTTAATAAAAATAAAGATGGAGGCCTGCATGGTCATCTTGTCCCTCGCTATAGTTGCAGAGTGTTGACATTTGTGCCTCTTAGGAGCATCTCCACTGCTGCTTCTACCAGAGAACATTCAAATCAGAAGGTTTAACCTACAGACTGAGGCCTACCATGACTTCCTGGAAGAAGAGGAACACATTATGTCTCTTGACTATGACTGGGACCACAACAACACTGGATTCAGTAGGCCACACGCAGATTTACCAAATACTGAGTCAACACAAATTGAAAGTACTGACAAATCTAAAATCTTCTGTTTTTCCAGGTATGGTATACTTCACCGTAGCTAGCCAGGGCTCTGAAACAGGAGCCATTAAGCGAGCCTACATACCTTCAGTGGATGATGGCAGTAACAACATTGCTGTTGCCGTTGACATCGGCATCAAATACATCACCAAACCAGACGGCATTGCCGTTGACTGGGTGGGCAGGTCCGTGCAAACCAACATCCTTTGATCTTTGATTTCTTCAACTGAATATAAAGATAAAAAGTTTACAAGTGCAAAGTAAAGTTCATGAATGATTTTCCTACAAATAGGAACCTTTATTGGGCAGACTCCAGCTTGAACAGGATTGAAGTGGCCATGTTGGATGGACGCTATCGAAAGCACCTTGTCAAGACTGAGCTGGATCACCCGTCTGCTGTGGCTGTCAACCCACGACTAGGGTGAGATAGCGGAATTTGGCTGCAGTAAATAAGGGGGAGCATCTCATTTTTGGTCGCTGTTTTTTGCATGCTTACTACTATAATTTAAACACAAAATCATATACAGGTATATCAGTTCTTCTTTTTCTTGTAGCCATGATAGAAAACATAGTATGAAGACACCTCAACCCATCTCATCTCATACTCCAGAAAACTAAGTACGAATCTTTCTGCAGAATGCTCTATTGGGCAGATCGAGGTTCAGCAGCCAAGATTGAGTGTTCTTGGCTGGATGGACAGAACAGAAAAGTCTTAGTGGCCGATGGCCTGGGTTGGCCCACTGGACTGTCAATCGACTTCACCAACGACGACAGAATCTATTGGTCGGACTCCAAGGAAAGCCGCATAGAGTCTGTTCTGCCTTCAGGAGACAGCCGCAAAACTGCCATCTACATAGGTGACAATGGATTTAGACTTCTAGATATACATTTCCTTTTTTAAAGAAAGTAGATGACTGAGATTAAAATATTTATCGGATCTCACCTACATAGACGTGAGAAACCCCTTCAGTGTGTGCGTCTTCGAGGACCACATTTATTGGAGCACTCAGGAGAGAGGTGAGGTTTTCCGGCAGGACAAGTTTGGCCATGGACTGAAGATCAAGCTGCTGACTGGTGGGCCCTGGCTGTCCCAGGTCTCAGTGTACCAGCAGCAGAGATATAACTCTATCGCGAGTAAGCTGCTTCCCATTGCTAAAAACATTATGTGTAAGTGTAAAAAAGTTGAAGCAAAGGAATCAAAACACTTCATGTTTACTCTCCAGTGAAGAATCCATGTAAGGGAACCTGCAGCCACCTGTGTTTGCTGCGACCCAATGGTTACACCTGCGCCTGTCCCCAGGGCTCCGACTTCATCCAGGGAAGTCAAACGAAATGTGACGCTGGTAAAAAAAAGTGCTCTGTTTCATGTGTTCAGTATATGGTAGATTGTGAGGTGAAGCTGCAGACATTAGTGTAAAAACTTCCAGAACTTTTAATAAAACTTTTATTCAATTCTTTCCCTAGATTCAGCAAATTTGGAAAGAGGGAGGATAGATAGGGTTTACAATACAGTGGACATGGAAGTAAGAGTCATGAGTATGAGACATACCAGTAATTATATGACATCCCTTTTGACATCCCATTGTCATTTTATTGTCCAGTAATAAAATAATGTCCATTTTGACATTTCAGCTCTAAAAATGTCTTATAAAGTTATGACTGCTTTTTTTCTAAATTACTCCAGAGACTGAGCCTCCAGCCACCATGCCCCCACCATGCCAGTGTCAGAATGGAGGTACCTGTTACTTTGATGACAACAAGGCTCTCTGCTTGTAAGAAATAGTTACTATTCTTTATAACCATGAATAAATTTAAAAATCTTTGTTTTATTATCCAAATAATCATTTTTATCGAGGGGCTCTGATGGAAAATCCTTTGAAAATCAGACTTATATTTAGGCATGAACTCCTGCCCTGTGGTCACAAACTGACAAGTGTTGATGCAGAAACAACACAATAGTGTTTGGAACTATATGACTATAATGTGTGTATTTAACTTCACAGATGTCCTCAAGACTGGAAAGGAAAATTCTGCCATATTAAAATAGTCAACGTTATTCCTTCCTCAAGTGTGTATATTGGTTCATAGGCAAAAATTTAACCTTCATACACAAAAGCAAAACTTTATTTGATAAAATTGTAAACTTTTTCTCCTCTGTTCATGTCCCACCATCTTAGTTGGAATAGCAATTGGAGTGACAGTAGTGATTGTGGTGCTGCTAGCTGCTCTGGTCTTTGCTGCCAGGAAGAAGTCTAATGTTTTGGAGAGGATTCGGAACAGCGTGCCCAGCTTTCCCAGTTTACCATCTATGCCCTCGGGGCTTTCCATGCCAAACCTGCCAAGCTTCAGGTAAAATGCAGAAAACAAAACAAGTAGATAGTTATTGGTGTCAAAATGTACAGTATAGGCAATTTAAGTAAACATCAAGAATCTACTGCTACCAGTTAAAAGAAAATCATACCCTTTTATGAGACTGACTTGAAGCTGTTCATGTAGAGCATGTTGATGTGCATGTATATTGTCATGTTACAGCTGGATCATTTGTATGCTTTGGTGATTTTCAGAACTGGCACATCGCCAACTGCATCAGAGACAGTGACAAGCCAACTACAGCCGTGCTCTGAAACGGTCAGTTGTAACAGAGAACACATGATGATGATGATGATGATGATGATGATAATGCTACAAACATTACAAAATAGGAATCAAGATTTTTTTCAATTTTAACCAAAATTGATTTCAGTGTGTGGGCGGCACAGTGGCACAGTGGGTAGTGCTGTAGCGCTGCATTATTGTCTGTCTTTATGTGCTCTGCGGCGTGCTGGCGCGGCGCCCGGAGTTTGCCCTGCCTCACGCCCTAAGACAGCTGGGACAGGCTCCGGCTCTCCGTGACTCATTACGCGGATTAAACGGCTTGGAAGATGCATGAATGAATGAATGAATGAATGAATGATTTCAGTGTTGTTTGGTGTGTATACGATAATGTAATGACGGAAGCAAATGTTTAATCAGTGACTCAGAGGAGCCGCAGTGTTTCTGGCTTCTTTTGTCTTGTTATCTGATGTCAGAATCCTTTTATGTCTGTATCCAAGGTGAATATGGAAGTTAAGAGTTTTGAGAATCCAGCATATGAAAGTGGAGAACAACCAGTTCTCAGAAGTGTGATACCAGCTACCTCTGCTCCTGATGAAGCAAACAAGGTCAATAAACAAAGAGCATTGTTTCTACATGTGTCATACACAAGTTTTTCTGCTTGTATATGACATCTTAAGGTTATGTTGCAAAGGGCAACATTGCAAGAATATGTCTATTGTTAGTGTTCAAACGTATTTGATAAACTTGTTGCCTTTGTTCTGCATTCTCCCTAGAGTTCCTTACTTTTGTATCTAAAATAGAAATACAATGCTAAGCCATGACAATTTGCTCAAACACAGTAACATATTTGGGTGTGTTTTGAATATCTCGGTCATGTAAGTGTGTGTTTCCTTCCTCAGGAGTACATTAATAGCCCTTTGTATGTAGAAGAAGTTCGAGTTGTGGGCACGCCGACAAATAATGTAAACAAACCAGCTGCTGCCAGTGAGGTCAGTTTCCATTTCATCACTAATATAACTTCACAACAGATGTTTTTCACATTCATTAGAAAATATCCAACATGAGTTGAATTTATTGTTCTGTACTTCACATTCTGTATTATTACATCCCGCGAAGCGGTGATGTATTGTAATTGTCAGTGTTTGTGTGTTTGTCCGTCCGTCCGTCCCTCTTTTTTGAAATCAGGGGTGTTACGATCTCTGACTTCCTTGGTCTGTTTTTTTTTGTTTATAATTCCTGTGTTATCTGTTTATGTGACCTTGTTTACTGCTGACTGAAACTAATTGCCCCTAGGGGAGAATAAAAATATCCTTGATCTTTGATCCTTGATAAGAAACGCAGAGGGAAAAAATTAAAATAGCAAACAAATCAAACAATAAACGAAATCATTTTTTAAGTAAATGTTTTTGCTCTTTCCTGAATGTACCACTGAGCACTTTTTGTTTTGTTGAGGTTTAACATGCTCTTAAGCCACTTTCATCTCTTCTGCCTTGCGGTCATTCAAGGAAGCGTTTGAAAATCCAGTATATGCTTCAGCCATAGAAGACTTAACCTCTGCTCAGCCAGCTACATCAAGTGCCGAGGTACCATAAACACACATGTGAAAATGTGAAAATAGGCAGCTTCATTAACCCATCTTCAAATCGATATTGTCGTTGCTTAAATTGTATTAATTATTTTTCTTTCTGCAGGAAAATGCGCCTGCTCCAGCTTCCAACATTTGAAGCAACATCAGAGATTAGACTGGACCATGTTTTAGGACTAAATTGTCATTTATTCACTTCATAAGATGTACAATTACTGGAGTAAGCCCACTGCAAAAGCATAGAATAGACAGGTAAATCAACAAATACAGTTTGTAGAAAGATATATATATATATATATAGTCTCACAAATGTTTTGAAAATTTATTTCAATGTAACTATTTGTAAGCAAATCTTGTCAGTTGTGATTTAATGTATGTATGATTCATTTAGTAAGTATATAAAGTTAATCAATGGTTTTACATGCTCTGTTCATTAATAATGGTTTTATATTAATCTAAATTTGAATTGTGAGAAAGTTAAACATTAAAGCAGCTACTATCATTATCCTGCATCAATAAAAGTGTAATGATTGGACTTAAAATTACATAAATATTCAGATTTTAAGCCCTTTAAAAGAAGTCTCTGATTCTTATCATTGATATAATCTTATATTTGCATTATAAACGGTGTTACTGTGAATAAATTATGGAGGAGTCTGTCAATATGAGACTTCCACTGGTACCATCCACTTATTTCATCACAGATACAACTCTGATTGTGATCCACTGAGCTGAGACAAAATACTTTGTCATCATCCATTTAATCACCGACAGCCACAGTTTAAGACTGTGACCATGGAGCAGTAATTCCGCTCCTTTCCACTCCCACAATCACAAGTGCCTGAACACATTAAGGTTTCTTGGAGGTTGCAACAACCAGGCCAACAAGATGAGGAAACGGACTAAAGAGAATATAAAGTCAGAGAAAGTGTAGAAGAGATGGACCACAGTATGTGGGGCTGTAAAGGGAGCACTGTCTGGTATGTTTTTAAATTGTGGTCCAGAATGATTTGTAGTTCCTGATTTCACGGTACTGGTGTCCAAGAAGGTGTCTCTGATCCTCTGCCAAATCATGCTATGTACCACTAACTGGTCACAAACATGGAAGGAAGAAATGAAAGGCAACGAGGGGCGGTATTAAAAACTATGCAGTTTACAACATACGTGCATGCTGTGCTTCCTTCAGGAGCCATCAGAATGATGCTACTCAAGAATATTCCATTGCTGAGATTTTCTCTATCCCAGAACAGTAACTATTACATCCAGCAAAGTGATGATGCATTTGTCAGTGTTTGTGTGTTGTCCATCTGTCCCTTTGTCCACCAAATATCTTCACAACCGTTACAGATAGAAAGATGAAAGAAAAAGCATATTATTCAGGCGGCAAAGGGGATGAGAATGAGATGATGACCTTGACCTTGACAAAACTAGGTCAAGGTCAAATTTCAACTTTTGTACATTGTTTTGAACATATTTCAGGAACTGGATAGATAGAAAGACGAAACAAAAGGCGTTATATTCAGGGAGCCAAGGGGATGAAAATTAGAGTGAGGTTACAAGTAGAAGAAATCAAGAAGGTGGAGGACTTTAGGTACTTAGGGTCAACAGTCCAGAGCAATGGAGAGTGTGGAAAAGAAGTGAAGAAGCGTGTACGGGAACGGGTGGAGAAAAGTGTCGGGTGTGATGTGTGATAGACGACTTTCAGCTAAAATGAAAGGAAAGGTGTATAAAACTGGTGAGACCAGCGATGTTGTTTGGTCTAGAGTCAGTGTCACTGATGAAAAGACAGGAGACAGAGCTGGAGGTAGCAGAGATGAAGATGCTGAGGTTCTCTTTGGGAGTGACCAGGATGGATAGAATCAGGAATGAGTACATCAGAGGGACAGCACATGTTAGAGGTTTTGGAGATAAAGTCAGAGAGGCCAGACTGAGATGGTTTGGACATGTCCAGAGGAGAGATAGTGAATATATTGGTAGAAGGATGCTGAGTTTTGAACTGCCAGGCAGGAGGCCTAGAGGAAGACCAAACGGGAGGTTTATGGATGTAGTGAAAGAGGACATGAAGGTAGTTGGTGTGAGGGAAGAGGATGCAAAAGACAGGGTTAGATGGAGGCAACTGATTCGCTGTGGTGACCCCTGAAGGGAAAAGCGGAAAGGAGGAGAAGAAGTGATCAACAAGATCCATGTTGTTCCTTTCGTATAGATAGATAGATAGATAGATAGATAGATAGATAGATACTTTATTAATCCCGGAGGAAATTGCATATATTTGGTGCATATCGTATGGCACAAAGTGTTCAAGCAAATTTGAAATCCATCCAAAATCCAAAATCCAAATTAACCCCACAAATTTTCCATCCGGCTGTATTTCAAACACAGCAGCAGCACAGCTTTCCTGTTTTGTAATTGTTGAATTGTAGATGTGGAAAATTACGAGGATGTCATGAAAGCAGCAAAGAGAGAGAGAGCGCGTGAGGGAGCGCGCGAGACGAGGGCGAGCGACTGGGGGGGGGGGAGGGGGGGGGCGGTCACTGAGACGCTGATTGGATGGAACTGAGGAAATAAAAGCCTCGTGTGTGGCAGTGAGATAGAGACGGAGAGAAACACAGAAAGAAACAAAGAAAGAGAGAGAGAGAGGAGCGGGAGCAGGACGGACTGGTGTTCTAACAGGTTTGGTGTCGCTCTGGAGAGGGACTACACATCAGAGACGCACGCAGTGACAGGAAACACCACGGTGAGTGTGATTTCAACTCCACAGCTCTTTACCACGCTGTTCATTTGTATGTGTCTGACAGAACTGGCAGCGTCAGCGGCACTGTTGGTGTTATTTTAAACAAAAAACAACAGCACAGGGTAACACCACCCTCCGCCACCTTTCTTTTTTTTCTTCTTTTACGCACGCACTCGTGTTGTTTCTAGCGGTTCTTGTAAAGCATGTGGATTTGTGAGGCTGCTGCAGGTCAATGGAGGCTGAGCATCACCTGTGGTTGATCTGCCGCTGATGGATGACAGCATTCCGTGCCCTCCTACACCGTCAGTCTTCATTAGCTAATTAAATGTCTAGAAATGTGTAGTTGTTGGACAGACCAGGATGGGGTGTTAACGTTTAATGGGTTCATGCGGTCTAATGTGAAGAGAAGTGATGCTGTCAAGGCCAGGGTTTAGAAAATACACACCAGTGTACTCAAATATGGTAATAATTTAAATATATTGATCCAAAAACTTAATTAGTTGCGTCTTTTGTGTAAAATATGGCTTGTATTTAAAGTTAAGCTTATTAAAGGATTAGACAATGAACTCATGACATCTTCTTAAATTTGGCCACTGACCAATAAAGATGACCAATATATGTAAAAATAAACATATTTCTAATTGTATTTACATAATCTGTGATATTACTGCCTTCATGACTCGGAAAAAATACACATATACCACATTATGATGTCCAAAGTGCAAGATGGAATCTTTTTATCACAACGATAACATTTTAATATATTTTCCCAGGTGACCAACATGATTGTCATCCCCCAAAATATATTTTGAGTGTTTAAATTCTGAAACAGTGTTGGGTTTTCTACACCTCAGACACAGGCAAATTCAATCATTCTACGGTAGAAGTGTTTCTTTGTCCTGTTGTGCCACAGAGTAGGTGTGACGAAGGTATCAGGAATAAATGTCCTTCGTTTGGTCTCTCAAAAAAAAAAGCAGTTTGCACTTTTGTTCTGCACCATTTTTTTCCAGTGTATTTTTATTCTCGAGTAAATAGAAGGCAAAATAAATGGCAAGGTTTTTATTCATGTTATTAAAAGAATACTTTTCAGTGCTGGGTCAACAGAATTATCTACTCAAGAATAATGCAAACTGATTCCATTTAAGTTCCATACACCATTTCAGCTGTTGAATGACTTTGGGTACATTTACAATGTTTTTTCATTAAGTAATCCAGTTTGCAGGACAGATTACTTGTTTTTACACAGTGTATTAGTGGATAGGCAGCATTTAATTACTTTGAGATGAGAAACTGTTAGGAGTTAATTTAGCTTAACTCTCAATATGTACATTTTTATTTCTAAACATTGTGAAATCTGGCATATCTAAATATATGATGTCAACCATGTGCGTGGCATGAAGGGACTACACACACATGTATACACAGAGTGGAGGGCAGATGGCATCAGCAGTGTGCCGGCAACCTCGCCCCACTCTGTCTTCCTCTTGGGACCGTCCAACAGCAAATGAATCTGACAAAGTGTGTGTGTGTGTGTGTGTGTGAGACTGGAAAGGCATGACGTCAAACTCTAAAAACAATGCCAGTATAATAAAATGTTACGCAGACTGCACTTGGCTTCAATTGTCTTGTGCCATATGATGAAGAATATCGATGAGGCAGAGCTGGAAAGGCACAAGGGACAAACCTGACCAACAGAAATTACACATAAAAATAAGGTGGAGTCATGGGTGTGTCATGTTTTTATTGTGATACTTGGCTTCTGAGGGATGAGGAGGAAAGTCTTCCTAATTCAGAGGCAACACAACGTGTACCTGAGGGCTGCCACTAGTCTGTAGACAAAAGACTGAGAAACTTGATAATAAATGGAATACATAGCTAACATGAATTGGAAATGGAGAAAGTAGATCAAATGTCAGAGGATTAGCAAAATTATTCTGATTTATCCGGATGGGTCTGAAAGTATTGGTCCCGAAGTCTGCATATTAAAACAAGAATATTTATACCCCAAATAAACGCTTTATCATCCATCACAAAACATTCAAGTAATTCTTTCAGTTTTGTTGTTATGCAGTTTTTAGTCTGGCTCAAAGCATCAATATCCATTCAACCTATCGTACACTGGATGTTAACCAAATGCTTGTTGAGGGATACTCGGCCTCATCCTTGCTACTATTCTCTTTTAATCTGCCACTGCTTTCTAATCTGTTTCTTTGTGTTCAATGAAATCCTCAGTTACGCACATAACGCCAGCACTGCCCTCTTAACACAAGGAGGCTGGATAATGCCACCATATGGCCAGCCGGTGGGAACCTTAAGTATTTAGACGAAATACTCCACGAGTGAGGGAAAGGGAGATAAAAAAGATTTTGGCTTTAAGCTCCGTTCAGTTTCTTGTAATTAGAGATGGTCTGATGGAAGGAGGAGACGGAGAGAAAGAAGGTCAGGGCAGAGGACTGAATGAAAACGGGAAAACGCAGATGAGTGACAGGATTTACTCTGAGCTGTTAGTGTTGTTGGCTTTTGTCAATGGAGTGGGGTTGTGATGACCAACAGATGGTTAAAAAAATCATTTGATTGCATGATGCAATTTTTTATGAAGATATAAAAAAGTTGAATTATATTTTAGATCGTCATGACTTAATTAAACAGATTAGTCATTCAGTTATTTTCACTGACAGCTCTTTGAAAATCGAGTAACCTTAGCTGTGCTAGCTGTGGGTGACTATCTCGGTAGCTTTCACATTTCCCTACTCTTGCTTTAGTTTTCCAATTGACCATCTTTGCTGACAGATAATCAGTTGTTTTTGGGCTTTCCATGAGGTACATGAGTTTGCAACAATTCTTATCCTTTAATAGACATTATTTGTGCTCCAATAATAGCTATTTTCTGACACTGGTTATAAAGTTTTCCCACTTTGTCATGCATATTTTGCTGAAGTAAAGTACTAAGCAGACAGTAAAATTACCACCTTGGCTCATGCTAGTTGAAACTATGTGGATTATCTAGGATACATGTATGTTTTGATTGATAATGTGCGGAATAGATTTTTTGAAAAATGTGTCACTTTGTCAATGTCACGCTGAGTGGGTCTCACATGCTGATGGTGGTGCAGCATTAGACCGAATCAATCTATTGATGCCTGATTTTATGTCACTTATAGGATCGGTTCAAGGGGGTGTGTTATGTTGTATGGTCCAGCTAAAGGAGAGTGCATTAATCTTATGACTGTACAGTAAATGAGCTGGAGATGCTAATATTTGCTGTACTTGACATAAAAAGTTAACAAAGGGGTAGAATAATTGTGTAAAGGGTAGCAGCAGTGAATGAGTGAATGAAAAGATGTTCTATTTCCCAGCCTGGCACAGAGGTAAGCAAACGGCACATTTCATAACATGTGGAACTATTCATGTAAATGATAGAATACTTTCAGATCTGAACAAAATTATGCAAATAGGTTGATGTCTTTGTCCTCCAGTGAGATGGTGAGTAATTTCAGTCTATGCTTGGAATAATACAATTAGCATCTCTGTGCTGTCTGACAATTAAAACATCTTATAGGTTCTTTAAGAACAGCTTTATAGTCTTATATTTCATCACCATCAACAGAGATAAATGAATGTTTTTCTTTTTAAACATGGCTCCAAGCCAAGGCTACTTAATCTCACTGTAACTTTGCCAAGATACCATCCTGCCTTCAGTCATTTTGTTTCCTGATCACTTTTATGGCAGCTGGTAGGTTTTCACCAACCCACAAGAAGGAAATGTGACCATGCAGCAAAAGAACAAAATACAGTTGCAATCACTGTTGTGATAAAGTTGTCAGAGTATTTGACAATATAAAAAAGATTGTTTTGAAAAATAAAGAGAAAACGTAAATTTTCTTCATTCAGTCCCATGTGGGTCTAACCGCTGTCAATATTGTAATGACTGTTGGTCCCATAATTGAATTCATCTGTCTGGATGACAGCTATGATAGATGGCCAGCATCCTAAACATATACTTCTAGCTTTTGTTGATAGATGTCAAGTATGTTGTATGTGTTGTAGTGACTGTAGCTGTCAGTGCTGTCAAAGGTATTTTTGTATAAAAGTCAAAACTTTGATGTATTATTTCATCGACATTGAAAGATCCTGAAAATTTTTGAAAACATCTCGGTGTGATCTTAAATAACACCAGAAACTAGCAAAATGCAATTCTTGTGAAAATTATGCCGACACGCCCCACTTGATGAGGACCCTTGTGGTCTCATCAGCCATGTGTCAAGAGTAGAGGTGTTTTTCTGGGTTGTTCATTTTGAATAGTTATATTTTTGTTTTTGCCATATTTATGAATTTTTGTGCACAAACATCATTCATTATATTAGTAAATACAGTATGTGTTTGTGCACCTGTGTCTGCACATATATATATATGTGTGTGTTGATATATTTGTAAGTACCTTTTTCTGCCTTGAAAAAAAGATGGAGAGAGTTTTGTCATACCTGACTGTTAAAATTCTTGTCATTAAGCACATGGTCTTCTTAAAGAAGATATGGGCAACTGAAGAATTTTGTTCATCTGCAGATGAAAAGCACACACTTAGAAGCTTGTAAAATTCTAATATTCAACCTTTATAAGATTCGGCTGGATTTAGAAGTTCTCTTCTCTCAAGCTCTGCAGAAAATGTCTAGACACAGGCGACACACCTGTCAGAATAGAAAAAGGAGACATCGCTGAAGCATAAATTGTACCACAGAAATCCACCATCAATGTCTTTGTTTTATGGAGCCTATCTGAGGTGGATTGAACTCAGCAGTGGATCGTCTGCATCCCTAATCAGATTCTGGTTTTTGTACCAAGATGGAGATGCCATTTTGCTGGTATAGATCGATGTGATTGAATAACTTCCCCTAAATAAATTGCTATTTGCCAGGCTCTTCATCCTGCAGACAAAAGGAACGCTAGTCTGAGAAAACTCCAAAGCACATACACCTGTCCTTTAATTACAACAAACCTCCCACACATGTCTGATAGCAGTCAAAGCCTCCCACCTACACAGCCAAGGGTTCCGAGACCAGCAGGTAGAAAGCAAGAGGAATATACTGTTGATGTCACCACAGACAGTTGACTGTGGGTCACTGAAGATCAGGGTGCTCTCAAAAATCCAGTAGCCCGTCTTCAGTCAGTTTTTCTGGAGTGAAGATGACCTGCTGTAATGTTGTGGCTGGTGTGCTTATTAATACTGACTCATAGAGTGGTTACTACATTATGCTCTGGATTACTAGAAAACTGTGTTGCATTTATTTATGCACACTGGTTAGAATAACTGATATTTTCCTTTTTGGATCAATTAAATATGATCTTATGTTTATGAAAAAGCTATTCTTGGAATAGCAGTTTTCTGTCAGTTGATTGTTTGCCTGTAGACTCTTTAAATATTTTACAATAAATTGCTTGTATTGTCCATCGGTGCATCTTGTAAATACTGGCATCATACAAATGGAAAAAGTCTCCACTGATTGTTCATGAGCGGGAAATTTGTGTTGATCAGACTGGAAATAAAACTGATCTGAAATCTAAGCATAAGGAGACTCCTATTGTTGCTAGGATGAAGTCATTGAACACTTTTAATTAATCCATGAGAAATGTGAGATGCACATGTGTGACATGAATGATCGCATTGGACAAAAAAAATATAATCTAATGCTCTCGTTGATAAGCAGTCACATTACTGTGTATCTGAAATGATGGGAATGCCTCTGCTATGAGACCAGTCATTATATTAAAACGGTAATGGGTTGATTCATCACTGTCAGGGCTTTGCTAGCCTGTTGCTCTTTTAGAAACATAACTAGATTTATATTTGAGAAATGACGGGCATTTATAAATGTCTTGCAAGGTCCTGAATCATGCATTTTATGTCATCTTCTCCAGTATAAGGTTGTAAATGTTCTGTAGTGTCAAAATGCATATTAAGTCTGTATATTTTAAACATCAACATGTGAAACAAAAAAATATACAGTACTTGCTGTTACAAAAACAATTTTTTGTATATATTTAGATTTAAGTTTCCATGTTTTTTTTTTTCTCTACCAGCAACATTTTCACCTATAGAACGACCACAGTGGAGGGAAATTTCTACCTTTGTTTCCCTCCCTCTTCCTCCTCCATCTCCGCCTTCCATCTCTGAATGATTGAATCCTTCGCCATCATGTCTGCAAGCACAGGTATGACAACATGCTTTATTTACAGCATGTATAAAGCATCCTCAAAAGTACAATGTTAAAGGAAAATGTTAAAAATTGTAATGAAGTGATTTTAATGTTGCACTGATGCCTTTCTATTGATTCGTTTTCATTATTGACTGTAACCTCATTGATTTCTTTGTCCATGGGACATGGTGCGTAATGATGCATTACTGTACAAGAGTAGTTATTTTCTGGTCTACAGGGCTGCATGAGACTCTGGCGCTGCTCACCTCTCAGCTACACCCTGATGCCAACCAAAAAGAAGACCTGGTTTTCCTCAGAAATGTCTTCAGTGAGAAGAGCCTCAGTTACCTCATGAAGGTACAGGATATCATGTTTGAATAGAAATGACATTTGTGAAATTCCTGCAATACTATATTTCGGGGATGCATAAGAAATATATTGTCCATGTTTGACCTTTACACAAACATGAAACCTCACGAAATTGTCTCCGTAGCAACATAAAAATGTCTTTCCCTCCAGATCCATGACAAACTGAGGCAGTATGAGAAACACAGCCCAGCTCCAGTTCTACACAGCGCCTCCTGTCTCGCAGATGATGTAAGTGCCATCTTTCCTCAATAGGGTTAAATAATGAATGTTAACTAATTTGAATAAATGCCCAGTCGACATTCATTATTATGCTGCTATGGTAATTTTTGCAAAGAAAACAATCAAATAACAAGCTTAACATTAGGGAATGCTTTATTTTCTCAATCTGTTCTGTAGCTGGCTGAAGAGCTTCAGAATGGAGCGCTGAAGGACGATGAGAGAGAACTGCTTCAGTTGCTGAGCACTCCTCACTTCAAGGTACACACTTGCACAAACCTACAACCTAGTTTTAATCATGTTAAGTTTTGTTCCTTTCCTCTCGTTCCTCTTCTGGTCTGACAAGCAGTACTTCTGACCACAGAGCTGCTTTGATTTTCCTCCAAGTTGATCATCTGAGGTGTAACTTGTCTTTACTCTTCCTCTTGTCCTCTAGACACTGAAGACTGCCAGGTTTCTCTTGTCAAGTGATTTTCAATTAGTAATAAGAAATAAGAAACGATGGCTGTGAAATGTGACTGGCTATTTACTGCTGCTCTTTATCTTTATTCACATATTCTGCACAAGCCACTTTTATGGTTTCTCTTCAGTGCAGTATTTGTTTTTCTTCTTGCTTTCTGTATTGTACTTGTTGTTCAAGCTCATAAAACCCTGCCCATCTGTGCATTGGCTCGTAAAGGCGGTGCTGTCAGCCCATGACACGGTGGCTCAAAAGAACTTTTACCCGGTGCTGCCATCACTGCCAGAGGATGTGGTCGATGACCTGGAGGAAGACTCGGTTAAGATTGTTCGACTGGTGAAGAACAAGGAGCCACTGGTGAGACAAACAGTAGCTCTCCCTGCCGTCGACCACTACTGTTCTTGTCCCTCAGTGGAGATCTTAAAGTTTCATTTACTATAATGGAGCAGCTTTAGGGCTATAGGGAGCTTGTGGGGGCAGATGTGTCTTTGTTGGATATTTATTAAAAAATTAGTCAAATCTCCAAGCAAAGGGCAAAAAATAGTTTTGGTTGCTGCTGAAGTGACATAAGCCCTGCAGCATCATGTGAGATTAGATGGCTTCAGTTCATTTTCATTTCTATCCTTCACCCACAAAAGGTGTTTGATTTGTTTTGCACCAGTGGGACTGCTTATCTCTGTGATGACATTTGTCACTTTTAATATCGTATGGAGATTAAATGTTGTTAAACTCTTGTCTAAAGAAATATTTGATATTTTAGAAAAATGTTTTTGGGCTGTGCGAGATCATTTCTATCCCTTTATGCAAAAGAGAAGCTACAGCTCTCCCCGACAGAGCCAGGCTGGGTGTTTCCCCATCCCTAGCCTTTATGCTAAAATAATCTGCCTATGCCCACTTTTAAATTAAGCATGCAGACGTGAAACATTTATTAAATCCCACTACAAAGTTGGCCAGTTGACCACTTCTTGTTTCATCTAGGTAAATGATTTACATACTTTTGACTGAAATCTATATGAAATTCAATCACAAGATTATTAGCATATCCAGAGCAGAGGACTTGAATTCATTTTCAAAGACCCTTGTTTGTGTATGAACTCTTGGTTTTTGATCATTCCAGCGAAATACAGTACGTACAAAGAGCAGCTCTTTACCACAGAGGACTGTGTAACCTCTAACTCAAGATCTGTTGTTTGGAATTCATTGTTGCATCTTTTCCACTAGGGAGCAACCATCAGGAGAGATGAGGCAACTGGGGCTATCATTGTGGCCAGAATCATGAAAGGAGGAGCAGCCGACCGCAGTGGTGAGGCTAACGGCTTTCAGCCAGATGTCATTTATCATTTGTATTTTGATATTTTACGGGAAAAAGGCAACACAATGAAATGGCCCAGCTGCCTCAAAATGATTAAATCGTAGAACCAAAGTGAAGTCATCTGAATGGTAACCATACACCCAAGTGGACCTTCCTGTCTCGACTCACACACAGGAGAGGGATTACGTCGTGCAACCTCATGAACTGTCCGAGATGAAATCCTTCAGATTAGTGCCACAAGATTGCATATTTTGAGATTAAAAACAAGGGTTGTTTCTGGCTGTTTGCCATGGAGATATTATTGACTTCATGCGAAAGGAAAGTTATTTTTATCCTTATCTGTAACTCATTAACTAAAAATACTATTAGTTGTACTCTATACTGTAATTTTCCTTTGCTCTATTTTCTTTGGATAGTTAATGTGTTTTCATCAGATTTGTGGGTGTGTGTTACGTTTGTGTTTCCAGGTCTGGTCCATGTCGGGGATGAGCTGCGAGAGGTCAACGGAAATCTGATAACCCACAAGAGGCCAGATGAAATTAGTCAGATTCTGGTAAAGGAAAAAAAGCATCACACTAGTTCAGACGCTGTATGATTAATCCCCGATGTCTTCGGTGCACTCTGGTTGTACTGGATGGTGATCATGCTCTGATATTTTTCATCAGTCCCAGTCACAAGGCTCCATCACGCTGAAAATTATCCCAGCCGTTGCAGAAGAAGACAAACTGAAGGAAAGCAGGGTGAGGACTCCCCGAGGACTCCAGAGTCGATAACAATTCCAAACTTGAAAATGATGTGGGGTTTATTCCTCATATGGGATCTTGATGTTTGTTCTTGAAGACAAGTGGCATTCACTAATTGATATTTTTATCGAAAGCAATAAATCTTGGAAACAGAAGGCTGGGCTCCATCTGAGGTGAACAAATCCAGTTATCAGCACTTCTCAGGGTCATGTTATGGTCTGTCAGACAAAACAAGACATGTTGTCCAACCTCACTGTAAAGCAAAAGGTTTTCACTGCTATTCTTACTTGGGCCATGTCCACATGTAACCGGGTCTTTTTGAAAACGCAACTTTTTTCCCACCACATAGAAAAAAATTTGCATCCACACATCGTTTTCAAAAAAAGTCTCTGTCCACACGTAACCAGACAAGTGCGTTGATCAACACCTTTTTGTAAGTAACTCCGTAACTACTTCGACAACAACAGGAGAATGGACCGGGACATGCAGAAATTCACGCCATGAATGAATTTTATTGTTATTATACATAAAAACAGTTCCATGGACAACGAGATAAGGACGATCCCCCCCAGGGGCATTTGTAGCTGGAGAAAAAGACTGGGCAAGTAAGAAATATATAAATAAACTTTGACGCTATTAAAGAAAAAAACAGAAAAAGAAATATTCAACTGTTAACCATGTTTGTCAACATTTTTGATATGGAACGGTTACATGTCAGAAAATAGCCGACTCAGTGTGAAGTAGCAGTAACGGATTTGACACAAGGTGACTAAACGACTGGACAATTGTTGCCACCAACAATTAACTACGTCCATTCTGTTTGTACATGTAGACATGGGTCACACACATGAAGTCACAGCAGTTTTTGTCGCAGGGAGACTTGCCTGGACCAAAAAACCTTTGGTTACAGCCGTCCACACAAACTCCCCCAACGTTTTCAAAAACCTCTGTTTTTGTCTCAGATATGTGTTGTCTTGTGGACGAAAGGCCTAACCGTAGGAGAAATGGTGTTCAAAAAGACCTGCCTACATGTGGATGGGGCCTAAGAGCCCTTGAGATCTGAGTAAAAGTTTGGCCCTTAAAGAATGGTACAGGTGTGGTATTGTTTTAATGTGGGGATAAAAAAAACCGAAGCGAGCTGGATTGTGACAACTGCAATCCAAATTTGGAAAGTTATGAGAGAAAAAGGTTCTGAATCTTCCTCCATCTGAGGTGCTTCTGTAGAAAACGCGCATTCACTTAAAGTCACATTTGTTTTTTCACATTTTTATGCTAAGCTATTCTTATCCCTAAAGTTGTACCTTCGGGCTTTGTTTGACTACACACCCTATGAGGACAAAGCCACCCCATGTCAAGAGGCAGGACTACCATTTAAGAGGGGAGACATTCTTCAGGTTGTTAGCCAGGAGGACACTACCTGGTGGCAGGCCAAGAAGGTGGCCGACTGCAACCTACGTGCTGCCCTAATTCCCTCCACACAGTTCCAAGAGAGGTAGTCGGCATCGACTCTGTTCTCAAATTACAAATGTATGGGATTTGAAATTTTTAAAGATTTTGCTCTATTTTCCCAGACGCCTGAAATACAGGATGAAAATGGGTTCTTTCCCTGCCACTGTGTTCCCAAAAGCTCCAACATGTAAGCCTATTTAATTTCTGCAGTCCTAAAAACGGTATATGCATAAATGCACAACAAGCTTAGACCTACAGATGCAGCGTGTATTGTCTTAAATCTCATTTCACCGGGGAGATAAAGAAAGGGAGATTATAGAAAGAACATGGATTTTGAAGTTAATCTCTAAAAGATAAATAAATAATCCATCGCCTAATTTTCTAATACAATCCGAGAGTAAAATAAAGCAAAGTGGCTTGAAAAACAACTCCCCTAGATGTGGTAGAAATGCTGGGGGTTTTTTGACAAATGTTAGAAAATTTCTTTTTATGGATGATAAAATAACATTTTTGATGTTAAGTAAAATAAGATCACACTATTTACCTTTGACCGTTACAAAATAAAGTTTGACAGGAACCGCTCTTTGAATAAATGCCCTTCAGAATCACGATCAAATAGCATTGCAGTTTAGGTTTTGTAATATCCTGTCACTCTTTCGTAATTTTGTGTGTTATTCTTTGCAATGCTAACTTCAGATGATTGTGCTGAAAGAGGTACGTGGACAGACCATTCGAACATGTTAGAAAATCATCCCCGCCTTGTTGTTGTTCTCAGAATTTCTAAATGAAATTCACTCAGCTCCTCATCTAAAACTCCAGATTCAGTTTGGGTTCCCTAATTTGCCTATTTTTTTTTTAACCTTTTAATAGTTGCCTTTATCCCCCAATCTTAGTAGTTACAACGTTTAACCTCAACCCCATCCTCTCCTTCCTCGGCTTACCTTGTCTTCTCTCCCTGCCTGTCGTCCTACAGAAGACTGTGACAGTGACGGTGGTCTGAATGGAAAAGACGTAGGTGAGCAGGCGCCGTCAATGAGTGAATACAGCAGTATCTCATTTCTGCTTGATCTGTGTGCTCATTCATCCCTTTTTGTTCATGAGGCTTTCTAATCAATGCTTTGGCTTAGTGAGGAAAGGCTTTCAAACACAGAAACCAAATCACAAAAGTTGAGTTTTTTCTTTGAGCGTTGATCTTAATATGATTTCTTCATATAGACTGCTTGGCCAAAAAAAAAAGTTGCCACCAAAAAAAGGTCACATTTTAATATTTTGTTGGACTGCCTTTAGCTTTGATTACGACTATCATTCACCACGGTATTATTTTGATAAGCTACTCCAATGTCACAAGATTTATTTCCATCCAGTGTTGCAATAATTTTTCACAAAGATCTTACATTGATGACCACTGTGCAAAGCCTTCTGGGAATCCTGGGAATATGGCCATGCCACCAGGAAAGAAAAAATCCATTGATGGAATAACCTGGTCATTCGGTATATTCAGGTAGTTGGCTGACCTCATTCTTTAAACATCTACTGTTGCTGAACCTGGACCTGACCAACTGCAGCAAACCCAGATCATAACATCGCCCCCACAGGGTTGTTCAGTAGGGTATGATGGGTGTTTCACTTCTGCCTCTCTTCTTACCCTTACCTGTCACTCTGGAACAGGGTAAATCTGGACTCGTCAGACCACATGACCTTTCGTTGCTCCAGAGTCCAATATTTATGCTCCGTAGCAAATAAAGCCTTTTTTCCCAGTTAGCCTCATTGATTAGTGTTTTTCTTGAGGCTCACAGCTGTTCAGCCCCAATCCCTTGAGTTCCCTTCACGTTGTACATGTGGACATACTCTCTCATACTGTATACTCAGTACTTAAAAGATGTCAGTTCAGTAAGTGTATATTGACGGATACAGAATTTTTAACTGCACCAGCAAGATAAAGATGGATATCTGCAGACAAAATGTAATGTTTTCCATGAAATTCATGACATTTACTGCAGATTATGTGTACTCCTGACTTGTGCTTTAGTGCCAAGATTATCTAAAAGGCTACCAACAAAAAACATGAACAATGACTTAAATGTCAAAGGCAGCAACAGGCAACGAAAAGTCAACTACAATGAAACAATAGTCTGGATTTTGATTTGGTCTGGCGAGTCTGATGGATTAACAATGTTACAAAAAAATTAGAAGATTGGTTGTCATATTCCGCTAAGACACTCTAAAGTGTGATGTTTTTTTGGGCTACACATATTAAATTGACTGGACTTAAAGCTGTTGTATTGAGGCTGAAATGAGCTGAATGTGTGCTAGGATTAGGAATAAGTGATTGTGCGTTTGGGGTGTTCTTTGCTTTGTATAAAAACCTGGTGGTGGGCTCTGTGTGCCGTCTGCTGCAGACACTGCACGTGGCCTCTCCTCATGTGTCTTGCTAAAGTTGCTTTGCTTGTGTTTGATTCAGAAGCACAAAGCATGTATTGCGTTCTACTTTCAGTTATGTTCATGACATTTAATTCTACTGGATGAATGGTCTAATATGAGCTGCAGTTTCTTCCAAAAGTAAAGCAGGTCCTGCTTTCTGCGGCCATGCTTTCTCATGGGATTTTTACTCAGGTACTCTTGCTGATTTCTAATAGTGTCTGTGTTCATGATGTGAGGCACAGGACTTTAAATTTAATCAGGGATGAATTTTAAATGGATGGAATTGTTAGATTACCTCTTTAAGTGTGTAACAGTTTTTTTCTGTGTGAAACTGCAATAGACTTTTAAAGAAATTTAGTGTGTGAATCTCAGCCCAGCTTACATTTGCATGTTTTCCCATAGCTGGACTGCGCAGAAGCTTCAACCCCAGGAAAGATTGGCCAAGTTCACCGGCAGAGCCTCGAACTCAGAATTACAATCACACAGGGCTCCTGATATACGAAGAAGTAACACAATATCTTTCCCGGCCCGGTGAAAGGCCTCGTCTAATTGTGCTGATTGGTATGTCAACGGATGGGGAGCAGGAGCGGCCACAATTTTAAAAAAAACAAACTCAAAATGCTGTAGATGTTATCAGCTGTTCATCTCGTCGTCACATGATGTCTATTCAGTGAATCTGTGTTCACAGGTTCCCTGGGAGCTCGGATTAGTGAGCTCAAACAGAAGGCAATTGCAGAAAACCCTCACCATTTAGGTTTGGCCGTACCACGTAAGTTTTTGTGCCTTTCATTTAATTGTGTGGCTTTTCTACTTTGTTATATATGTGGTTAAGATGCTGTGGTAGATGTAATGCTGGCCTTCGAAGTATATAGGGATATTAAATATATGATATAAAACCACCTTATATCTGTATTAGCTTTTCCCACACTCTTACAGATTGTTTAACGAGTTTTTAAGTTTTTCTTTAATACACAGAAGTACGTTTTGTCCGTGAGTCTCGGAAAGCAGTGTACTTCTGGATGCTGTCAGCCAATAGAATGCGTGTACGGTATCATGTGACTACCTCCTAAAAATCCGCGATGAAGCCGGGCATCTTAAAGCTCGAATACGCGAGGGATTACTGTACAGGTGTTATGATGTGAAACAAAACATTAAGTATTTCCTACAAGTTCAGCAACTTCAACACAGAGGTCTAGCTAGCGTAACCTGGATGGCTGAGAATCTTTACAAATATCTATCAGTTCAAGGAAATACATGACACTTGTAATATTTATGCATGTTTTATAACTGCAGTATAAATCATAGAACCACTTTTTCTTGTGTGCCTGAAGATACCACTCGAGCCAGGAAGTGTCATGAGAAAGAAGGAGTGGAGTACCACTTCATCTCCAGAGCAGCCTTTGAGGCCGACATCCAGAACGGCAAGTGAGTACTGGACTGCTGAGCGTCTGTGATATTAATGAACATCTCTTTGCAGTTCTGATTAATTCATGACACTGTTGTATTTCAGATTTATTGAGTCTGGAGAGTATAAAGATAATCTGTATGGCACCAGTCTGGAGTCCATTCACAAGGTTTTGAATCAAAACAAGGTCTGCCTGGTGGATCTCCAACCAGAGGTCAGTATCTCGGCAGCACAGTGAACTCATCTCATTATGTCTTTACCTGACCGGTAATAATACTTTTAATTCAGTGCACATGTGCATCCATGTTCTGATTGCATATTCAGGACTAATTCCAGACTCGTGGCCAGAGTAGTCATGAAGGAGAATTTTTTTTAATAAGCGATCAATCTCTTCAGTTTTTGGATCTGCCACCACAAATCCAGTCTGAGAGTCAGGAATAAAATGTGACCAAAAAAAATAACTTTCTGGATTTAACCGACACATCAGCATTTATCTCCGAGAACTCTGGGACTCTCCAGACTAAAGTATCTGAACCTGATGCCTTTTTGAGTCCTATTTGTTGCACACTTGTGATTCTCAGGTGGAATCTGTACAGAACCAAAGATGGTGTTCCAGCTGCCTGGTGAACTGAATGCATTTATTTTCCACATGCAGGCACTGAAAACTCTACGAACAGCAGAGTTCAAACCATATGTCATCTTTGTAAGGCCCCACATTTATGATCAAAGGAAACCACTCGGCTCATCTTGCTCCCTCAGCTTAGGGGTCACGGTGAGATTCACAAAAACTTGAATGAACAATAAGTTTGAACAAGTCATAAGAACTGTAAACAAGTTTTTTTTCAACCTTGTGCCGTAGGAAGAGGACCTACAGGAAATGAAACATTCAGCCGATAAGATGGACGAGTGTTACGGCCACTGGGTGGACTACGTTCTGGTGAAGGAGGACCCAGCCAGTGCCTTGGCTGAGCTTCAAGTCATTCTGGAGAGGGTGCAGATGGTGCCCCAGTGGGTGCCTGTGTCCTGGGTGAGAAGCTAACCTGGAACTGGACTGGTCCAGCTTGGATCAGTGGACCATATGTGTGAGGACAGAAAACTATGGGAGGCCTTCTAAGTGTCTGAGCGATCCAGCATTTCCTGCATGCTGACCATTCCAGATACTTGTGATAGTTGGCTAAAGTCAGCTTCAAAACATCTGCAGTTACCAAAAGCCATTTTCATAAGTCTGAACATCATTTGTTTCAGATCCTTGTGTTAAATGATTCTGTAAAAATGTACCATGTCTGTATAAGTGGTCTGACAGGTGTACGTGAATAGCAAAGATCTGTTATGTGAGATGTCTTACTATGACAGCAGCTAAGTGAGGTGCCAAATCCAGTTCTAAAGATATTTATCTACTGAACCTAGACTGTCTTGTCACTGTTAACTTGAAAGTTTCAATTAAATACGATTGGCAAATAGAACAGGCCTTTTCAGTCATATTTGGGGAAACCATTTACTTATGTAATAACAATGATAAACAAAAGGAAAATATACATGTTTGCATTGTGCACAAGAAAACAAAACCTTTACTTCCACAACTTTTTGATGGACATGTTCTTCTCGCTGTCTTTCTGCATCACCTGATGAAGAGAACACAGTCTTAATAGGCAGATAAAAATATCACATCTTCACAACATTGCAGTTTTAAGGAGAGCACATAAGTCATCACTTAATCTATTCTAATGAACTGGCGTGGCAGTGATCTTGGACCAACAAGTTGTACTGTCTAGTTCAGTTGCCAATGATGTGAGGTGAACAATATTTTGACAATTCTGTCAAATCTTTTTGAATCAATGTAAAGTCAATGAAAACAAACTGCACAGGCAACTGGTCACACAAACCTTTGCCACAGCCATCTCAAAGTCCTCCTGGGTGACGTGAACTCTCCTTTCTCTCAGAGCATACATGCCAGCCTCTGTGCAAACACCCTGAAAAATACAGAAGAGTAAGCTCTGCTGTTTTCTCCCGTTTACCCGGCTACTGCTATGGCTTAATGGATTGATTCTCACCTTGACCTCAGCACCAGAGGCTCCAGGCATCAACTCCGCAATCTTCCTCAGATTAATGCCACGTGTCAGGTTCATCTTCCTGGAGTGGATCTTCAGGATGTCCAGACGGGCCTATTGGTGTAGAATATGTTTAGATAAGTTAAAAAAAAAAAATTTAAATAATTTACTTTTCAAGAGCCTACTTCTTCATTTGGTGGGGGAAATTCAATCTTCCTGTCAATCCTGCCTGGCCTGAGCAGAGCAGAGTCCAGGATATCAATTCTGTTGGTGGCCATAATGACCTAAAAAAGCGAATTTTAGATTAATAATATAAATTGCTTATGTAATATTTAGATCATTAATGTGTAAATACTTTCAATAGCTGGATCAAAAGGGTTTTTTGATACCTTGATATTCTTTGTGGCCTCAAAGCCATCCAACTGATTAAGCAGCTCCAACATTGTCCTCTGCACCTCACTGTCACCACCTGAGCCTCCCTCCAGGCGAGACGACCCAATCGAGTCAATCTCATCCATGAAAATGATAGACGGTGCGTGTTCCCTGGCCATGACAAACAGCTCACGCACCATGCGGGCACCTGGTATAAGAGAAAGGTGTCCCGTGTTACACAACCAGATACTCTTTAATATTCTGAAAAAAAAAAATTTGCAATTTGAATGTTGTATCAAGTGGAGACTGAAGCGCTCACCTTCTCCAATGAACTTCTGGACCAGCTCAGAACCGGATACCCTGATGAAGGTACAGTCGGTGTGATGGGCCACAGCTCTGGCCAACAGAGTCTTCCCTGTACCAGGAGGACCATACAAAAGCACACCCTGCACAGTCAAAACATAACATCAGTAACATAACATTCTAAACGTCTGCACACTCATGGGTAGAGACAAAACATGACCGATGAAGAAAAGTGAATAACTGCAAAATGATCAGAAAAAGGACATTTAAGGAACAATGACAACGGATTTTGCATTGCAGTCTTTAAAATGGGTGACATTCTGTCAAAAAGAAAAGATCTCCTTAAGAATGAATGCAGATTTAAACAAGTTCGCAGCTCTCATCAATCTCCCACCTTGGGCTGTGCAATTCCTAAAGCCTCAAACAGCTCCGGATGCTTCACAGGCAACTCAATCACTTCCTTGATCTCCTTGATCTGCTTATCCAAGCCACCGATCATTTCATAGGTGGAATCAGGCACCTTCTCTACCATCATGAGAGATACCAGGGGGTCCACTTTGTTGGGCAGGATTTTGTGCAGGGTGTAGCTGTCATTACGCAGCGCCACACGGCAATTTGGAGTGACCTGGTGCAAGAGAATGGAATGGAAGATTACTTCAAGATTCATACTGCTTAATATTAAATCCTTTAACTGAACTGTATAGAGGAGCAAATGTGACTTGTTCTCACTTCTATTCAGTTTGTATTATTTATGATGGCTACAAATGAGAACCTCGTTCATTTTTGTTATACTGAGGATAACAATTTGAAAATTATTTAAGTAACCACAATGTGTCACCATAATTAAGAAACAACTAATACTAACATCATTGATGTCAATATTCTTGTCCACATCCACGACAAACTTTCCTTCTGGATGCACCTAGGATTGGTGAGAACACATGTACATATATTAAAACTCTCATCTGTAAAATCATTGTGTGCTGAAGAGTACGTGTACACAAAATACCTTAACCAACACTTTCTTTTTGTCCATGACCCTAACCACTTCTCCTACGTAGGAACCCTGCTCCTGGAGCAACTGTAACTCCTCCCGAAGAAGGCGCACTGAGAGAGAAATGACAGATTGTTTTTGTGTGAACATTTTTACACAGTGATTTTCACAAGTTTCTATACGTATTTGTTTCATTATGTGAGAAAATATTCTAAAATACACAAATGACACAAAAATTGTGAACTTGTACCCTTGGCATTAAGCTCATTTCTCTGTGCCTGAAGACGTCTGAGATTCTGGCTCTTATCATTCACCGTCAACTGTTAAGAAAAGAACAGCTTAAGGGAATATTTACAATGCAAGACACTCGTCTGAAAATTTGAAGATTATTCTCTCACCTGCAACTCTTCTATCTTGGACAAGTAGTACTGCCTCAGACCTGAACCACCTTTACTCTCCCCCATCTCCATCTGAAAAAAATATAGAAAAATTCCAGATTCTCCTAATTTGTTTCATTGAACAGCAGGAGCCACGTAAAACAATAATGACTCAAATCTCACATTCAAAAACCTATTATCTAGATAATATTCAGAGCTTTCAAAACAATAACGAATTCATGAGAAATAATTTTGAGCTTTTCGACTTCATGAACCGAATAATTCTACATTAACGTCACCGCAGCGCAGTCGTGACTGACATGTCATCTAGCCTAGTCAGCAACATCAGACGTAAATTACAAATTTACACACGAAAAAATCAAAACGATTAATGCCATCTTTGAACTGCAGCAAACAGCCTCATTTACTTCGTGCGTCTCTTGTCGCCGTGTTGAAAGTTAAAGATAGCAATCCATTCAAAATTACAGCGGTTGCTAGCTTAGCGATGTTAGCTTAGCTGCAATGAGACAGCAAACCGGCAGCATATTACACTACACCAAGTTATTTGGGAGGAAGTGACATTTGAAAGCTAATTTGTCCGTTAAATTCAAGTGGCAGATTTACAGAGATTATTCAAACTAAACACTATTTGTAGTACATCTTGGTAATACTTCAATAAAACCTACAAAATGGCAAAAAAATATATACTTACATGATCAATACCCTCACCGTCCATGTTAAATTTTTCAGTTTCCGTTTCGGAGACTGACGTATTTCCGCACACTTTCTTCTTCGTGGTATTAAATAAGCGCGCTCATCGCCACCTACAGGAATAACATAATACTACATATAAGTGTTCCGTCCCATAATGATACCTCTCAAAATAGTCTGAAGGCCTCGTGATTATGGCTAACACATAAAAAACCATTCTAGCAAAATTAAATTGGTGTCAACAGATGAGACTGCACCAAATAACTTTCACTTTCAGTCACATGTATTAGTAAATCACAGCCAACTCCACCCTCTGGCGGTCATAAAACATAGCAGCACCCTCTAACACAAATGAACAAACAAAAAAATCCAATCTCAATGACTAACGTTCTGGGACAGTGGTTCTTAACCTGGGTTCGATCGAACCCTAGGGGTTCGGTGAGTCTGTCTCAGGGGTTCGGCGGAGACGGAGGTCGAACATACACGAATCACTGTGTACTTTTGACACGTCCTGTCAATTCGTGATGACACGCCCCCCTTAGCCATCACTGGCTGCAGGTGATGATTAGCCTACCTGTGCTACATGGGATTTTGCGCACTCAGTAGTCGATTTATGCCTGTCATGATGGTACGTCATCTGATTGATTTCTTAATATTTTAATTCATAGTAATTAATTCATTTGTTCTGGATGCCTCCTGGACGGCTCCCTGGGGAGGTGTTCCGGGCATGTCCTACTGGGAGGAAACCTCGGGGAAGACCTAGGACACATTGGAGGGACTGTGTCTCTCGGCTGGCCTGGGAACGCCCTGGGATCCCCCTGGAGTAGTTGGAAGATGCGTCTGGGGAGAGGGAAGTATGGGCAGCCCTCCTGAGGCCCCGTCCAAATGCCGGAACTTTTTGAAAACGCAACTTTTTTTCACCCCTCATCGAAAACGATGCGCGTCCACACGATAGCGTTTTCAAAAAGCTTCGTCCACACGTATCCGCATCAGTGCGTTGAAAACGTTTCTAAGCAGAACAACTCCGAGAATAACAGGAGAGAGGACCGGGACCGCCGTTCCTGCTGGAGAACGACGTCCATCAGAGTTCTCCCACCAGCAGACAGCCGACCCAGAACTGGCCTCTGCGTCTTTGGCGAGGAACGTGAATGAATGAATACATACATAAACTTCATGACACATAGATAAAGGCCCCGTCCACAAGGTGGATTTTTAAAAAACGCTGGGTCTGAACTGTCCTGTGGACTGGACGCTGTATCCGCAACTTTTTCTATTCGGGGGGCGTGTCCCTGCGAGGAAACCCGCTGTGACGTCATGCGTGTGACCCGTGTCTACACGTACAAACGGAGCTACATCCGGCTATTTTCTGATGTAAAACAGCTCAGAGACGCCACTGCTAGTGCTGCTGCTTGGTTCATGCCTACTACAAGAGTAACATAATAACCCGCCCAACACTTGTTTTGAACATTATATGAAGCTTGAATATGAAGCTCTGTTTTACCCCACTGAAAGCATACATGACACTTGGCAAATTTGTAATGAATAATGTAGGAAACGCTGTTTTAATGTTTAACTGTAGCTAGCATTACATTTCAAAAAATCAGCTTGCTAATATTAGCTGTCCAGTTACTGAACTCTTACCAGCGAGACAAAAGCTTAGTAAAGTAGCATATTCTGCATTGATATTTCATTTTATATACTGCGTTTCATTTAATATGGTTGTTCCTATAAATTCAATATGTACTTACCTGTGTAAAAATACTTCCAGGACTGATCCAACCGTGACCCCAGCAGCACACGGAAAACGCAGCATTGATGCACCTGATCCAGGACAACACGGGGTTACCTGGGCTGAAGCCCAGGGGCTTAGCAATTAACTCTGAAGATGTGTAAGTGATCTCCTTTACTACTCTTCAGTTAATTTACTTAACTCTGTTAAATTACTCCAACACGGAACGCAATTTGAATCAGAATGTGTTAAAATAACACTTTATGAGAGTGGAAATCCAACTCTGACATGTTTAACCACAAAAATTCAACACTCCAAATTTTGCTGTGTAGGAAATATTATCTAGGTAATATGTACAGCTTTTTGTAATAGTTTGTGAAAAACTTTATTGAACAAAAAAGCCAGTTCAGTGCAAGACAGCAAAATTGTAAGCATTTTTATCGTAAAAAAGGCCTCT
Source organism: Antennarius striatus (assembly GCF_040054535.1). Classification (NCBI taxonomy): domain Eukaryota; kingdom Metazoa; phylum Chordata; class Actinopteri; order Lophiiformes; family Antennariidae; genus Antennarius; species Antennarius striatus. The sequence goes on along the minus strand of NC_090796.1, from coordinate 9,983,686 downwards.
GAAAGGCCTCTGACATACATAACATGCAAACATTTCATAAAGAGGCTGTACAAAAACAATTTATACACATTTCTTGAATTTTACGCGCTTCTCTAGAAAAAGATGGCACAGCAATATCTGATAATAAAGAATGTTTAAAAAGAAAACCAGACCATGTCGTGCACAGCAATTTCGTAATAGAATTTCAATTAAAAGCTAAAAAATGAAACTTAATACAGGTTTTTTTGGTGTATTGCATAGTTGGCAAATTACAATGATATACATATTTTGAGCCGGATAGATTTCTTTGATGGATTGAGCCATGTCACATTTCATCTTCCTGGTACTAAACAATACAAAAATTCAAAACAAATGAAAAAACAAGCATGTAAACATTCAAGACGGACAATAAAAAGCTTATTTACAGCTGGACACAACAGACTGTGTTCCTGTACGGTAAGAGAATCTTAAATTTCATTACATAACCCAACATACAAAAAAACAAAAACACATAAAATCGCCCCCAAAAAAGCTTAACTTGCAAAATTACTCTTGCTTATTAATTCCTGTGCAAGTCGTACGGAATATTAACAATGGCAAAATATTTGTACATGAAGATAATTTTCACTTACAGAAAATCAGATGGCTCTTTTTTCAGAAAATATGGCTTGCAAATGTAAAAGTAAACAGAAACCATTTCAAAATAGCACACAACGTGAAGATGGCAAATAGAACAACACTTATGTTTTACACATATTGTACCAAAATATTGCAAACAATAAAAAGGCAAAGATAACTTGAAGAGACTCTATATAACAAAAGCAATCATTTTATTAAGGACATATTAATCACCATTTTGGTCCCATATATGCTGCAGATTTTAGATTAATACGATATGATCATCCATCTGTTTTTTGGAATGGATGGATGGATGATGTGATCATATGGAATCATATGTATATAAATATATTATGAGTGGAAATGATATGTATCTCACTTGTAAGTGAGTTCAACAAACTATATCAGTGGTGATGGCATTGTGAGCATTCATGCTGCACCAGCAGGTTTTTTCTTTGTAGGCTACTTCTAAGCAGACACCATCCTTTGATGTGTTCACCTTTTCTGAGAAACGCGTCTTTAGGTGAGTCGGATACCGAAAACCTGCTCCAGCTCTTGTCTTCTCTGCTGCACCTGAAATGAAAAAGGGATGTCAAAACTGGAAAGCTTAGCATAAAACATCAAGTATGTGCATCAAGCAAGTGTATCAGGATGTTTAATTCCTTACTCTTGAATAAATATATCTGCCCACTGCCTCTGGAACCCAGGGCCCCTGGTAGAACTCGGTCCGCCTCTCCTCTTCTGGGTTTCCTGTCACATCTGTCATCAGCTGGCAGAAAAGAAATGAGTCATTGAACATGGGGAAGAACAGTGTCATGAATACAGAAAGTCTTTTTCATTCCCAAATGTTTTAAACTTCCAACACTTTGCTGACGAACTTTGGCTTTGATGGATTATTCATTCAATAAAGAGGGAAGTACATCTTGGAGTTTATCCATGAAATGAAAAAATATTAGTACTGTCAGGTGATTAAAAAAAGCAATCTAATTAATTGCAGGATTTGTAATTAATTAATCTAATTAATCGCATTTTAATCTCATACCTGCTAAAGGCCCCCAAATAAAGAATTTGAATTCTAGGACACAAAATTGTAGAGCATGACTACTCAATAGAATACACCAAGAAGAGAAGATTTGAAATCCACATTTTTATAGGTTAAGTGTGCTTTATAAATGAAATTCAAAAGAAAAACAAGCACATCAGCAAACTAATTAGGCCAGGTGCATTCCTTTAAGATGCAATACAAATATAGTTAAATAAAATAAATAAAATTCAGAAATAAATTAAGGCTGACTCTCAAATAGGCACACAAGCAGACTCAATCAAAATGAATACTAAAGCTGACTCAATACAGCAATTCAAAATGAATAGTATAACATGTCTCTAAATAAGGCAACATCGATAGCAAAATGCCAACAAGCTTTTCCTTTAAAAGGTTAAGCTAACGTTACAGGAACTGACAACAGACAACTCTGTGTCCTTGACATGTTTTGCATTTAAATGATACGATAGGCTGGAGCTGCTTCGGTGATATGAAAATTCTCTCAAATAATAATAATAATAATAATAGTAATGGATTAGAATTATATAGCACTTTTCTGGACACTCAAAGACGCTTTACATCGATCCATTATTCATTCACTCCTCATTCATACTTGGTGATGGTAAACTACGTGTGTAGCCACAGCTGCCCTGGGGCAGACTGACAGAGGCGTCTACAGCGCAGATTCACTGCGTTTTTGTTGATAGTCCCGTCTTTGTTCTTTTTATAAATAAACTTTCCGCCCAAAGGTCCCAGTGGGTTTGCCTCGCTCTCCTGTGTCGTGTCCATCTCTGTTGTCAGTCACCCTGCTTTTGACTAGTGGTGCAGGTACGAAGTGACGTTACTGCAGCCTATGGGTCCCTCAATGGGCCAAATTTGCCACTCACGATTAATTGCATTAATTTTTATAGCGCGTTAATTTGCAGCGTAATTAATTAATCTAACGCGTTAAAGTGACAGCCCTAAAAAATATATGTTTATCCTGAGCAAAACAGTCAGTTAAAGAAACTGGAAAGTTTGCTTGCATCTGACTACTGAAGCTCTGTTTTAATACAGGTGGTCAGCAGCATATCATTTGATAAATATGATCAGATCATTTTTCTATCAAATAACATAAAAGCAACAGTGAACTCTGTGACTCGTTTCTGCGAACCAAATGTTCCAAATGAAAGAAGAAAACATGAAAAAAATAAAGAGAGGATAGTCAGCTGTAATTTTGCGGAGACCTCTAAACAGATTCACTTTAGAGGCATTTAACACAGATTGTAGTATTTTACCATCCTATAAAGACTCCTGAAGTGAATAAGGTGAAGTAAATTACTAGTGGGATCAAACATTTACTTTAAGATCTCTGCTTTGAGACTTGAGCCAGTCTTGGATGAAGTCCTGTGGGTTGTTGCTGAAGCTCAGCATAAAGTCTCTCTCTGTCTTAAGCTGATTGATGTACTCGATCGTCTCGTGGATCTGTGGTGAAAACAACAGGACAAATAGATGAGACATTTCAAACTATTGTCCAAAAAAACACTAAGGTGAAGTCAGACAGGCCTTACCTTCATTTCCAGTGCAGCAATCTCTTGTTGGTTGGTTGTGGAGGACAGGAAACTGTTCATCTGGCTCTTCAGAGGGTCATCCACTTCCACATCAATGTCGTAGCACGCCGTCTTCTTCTGATCTGTGGGGTCCACGCTGTTCAAAGGAGACACAGAGAAGTCAAAACGATAGAAATGTTTGGAAGTACTTGACAAATACGCACAACACTTGTTTAACAGACAGAGGGATCCACCCTACCTAATCATGTGGTTGATAATGATGGGGTCAGGGTGCTGCAGCAGGCCGGCAAGTTTCATGGGAATCTCAGAGAACCTCATGCGAGGGCAGCCGAAGATCTGATCAGCATTTATGTGGAATTTAGTATCACACGCTAACGGTACAGTTTATAAAACTTCAAAATAAATTACATTTATGAGGTGCACATTTAAAGACCACTTCAGTTGATGCACAAATCCAAAACTACAAATAATTAAGTAAATGGTATGATTCATTAGTAATTACTCATTCAAAGGAAAAATTTGTGAATTCATTGCTTAAATACAGTCCTTACATGATAAATACACACAAGAAATCTTTTTTTCTCTCTGATTAGATTCATGCATTAGTCAATAATGTTAATTGTTATGTTAATACTGTCTTCACATTTAATTTAATCCAAAAACAAAATGATTTTTAAGCATCTTGTAGTGTCAAGGGAACACTAGCAAACATTTATTTACTTTGGCACCACTTCAAAATGACTCCATTACCTGTCTGAAGTAGCGGTTACAGTTAATGTACTCCTTCTCATGACAGTCCTGTAGCTTGTTGTTCTTGATGTAGAGCCAAAGAGCCTGCATGATGCTGGCCCGTGTCTGCGTGTGAACACCCAGCAGACGTGCCAGACGTGGGTCCAATTTGTACTGAGGGGGCTGGGAAAAAAGACAACAACAACAAAAAATACAACAATGTCACAAAGGAAAACAACCGGAAAGCCATTCAACTGTTTGTTGGGCAGTCACTCAGAAAGAAAGGTTGGCACCTGGTGGTCAAGCATGAGCAGAAGGGTGCATTTAACGTTCACATCACCAGGCCTTTTGACCTGGAAACCGTCAGTCTCTTGAGTGGTGGGCATTCTATGCCACTGAAAGACAAAAGCAATGTGAACATTGAAGCTGAACAAGAGCTTAGAAATCGAACCAAAATATAATAAACACACAAGCAAATGCAGAGAGACAATGATGGTCCAGGGTCAGTTTTGTGTTTATAACTATATACCAGTCATACTGACACAAATAGGCTGGTTTGACTCTGAGAGAAAAAAGAGAAAGTTAATTAATGTAGTTTATAGCCACGGTATGGTCATATTTGACCTTGAAACAAAAGTCTGTTTCGACATCAAGCCTTTGTTTAAAGGTTTAACACAACCATGTTATGACAATAAAGGCTTTTTGATTGTTTCGTGACATTGATGTCTGAAAAGCACCTTCAGCAAACCCAATCCAGACAATCCTCCTATCCTTGCACTTTTTTCTGACAAATCAAAGTAGGTTGGACTACACTCGGGTTTCAAAAGTTTGACTGGTTCCAGCTGAGCTTCATTTTCTGGCCAGGTGTTGCATGGCTTTGGTGAACAACAAGTGTACTCAGAGTATCATGGCATTGTGTGCCTAAAACATTCTGAGGCGGTTGTGTCAAATGCCCTTAATGTGATGTCATACCTCCACCAAGTGGTTGTCAGGTCCATAGAGTTCTTTGTCAAGCTCAATCACGAGGCTTTTGAAGAAAGATGAGAACTTTTTTTTCTGCTTCCCAGGCTGAAAACACAAAGGTAAAGAATGTGAAAAACAGTAAACAGACTGTCAGTCTGTCTGTCTCTATCTGTATTTCTGTCTGTCTGTGTGTCTGACTTCGTCTGTCTGTGCTATCGTCCACTCCCTCCTTCCAGCCCTGACAAAGTCAGTTTGCACAACATAACCCATTTTACTCCTCCTCACATCCCTTTTCTTTTTTTCTCACTCCAAGCAACACTCCCACACATGCCTAGGGAAAACTAAGACAGAAGAGAACCCCTCCTTCACGTGGCCCCGGATGACACAATGAGTTGGGCTGGAACTGATGGAAGGAGGGGAGACATGTCAGCTTATGATGTATAACAGCCAGTGGTTTCAATTCCTCGTTTCAAAAGAGAACATGAGAAAAGAGAAAATGTTTGTGTGTGTGTGTGTGTGTGTGTGTGTGTGTGTGTGTGTTTGTGTGTGTGTGTGTGTGTGTTCCTGTTAGAAGATGTTGGGTGGAGTAAGCAGAGAGGAACACACATCTGGCTGCAAGCTCTTTGCCAAGGACTGGAGCCAACCAGAGCAGAGTGACTGAAGTTTTCAGAAACGCAGAGCCTGAAGTACTTGGAGCCAGACCACACCAGGACAATGGTGAAACAGATCGGGGGGATTCAAACGGAACAAGGGAGTTATTCACTTACTTCCTCCAGAAGTTTGCCCTCCACTCTCAGTTCCCACGAGGACACCTTCTCTGTCTCCTCGCCCTCAGGCTTGCTGGGGGTGTATGTGTTGGAGATGTAGATCCTGAGCTTGCGTTTTTGCTGCCATAGAGATGACCAAGAAGACACATGAGGAATTCCAGCACAGCTATTAAATACAATCATATTCATTCACTCATCTGGTATACTTAACGATTTGTGTAGAAAGCTCTTCACAAAAAATGACTACAGTTAACTAAATGACTAAATTAATCAAACAAGTAATAAAATTCCCCCATTCATATTAACTACACAATGCAATTTATTTTAAAATGTCCTCTATATTATAGAGGAAACATAACGCATCACATCAGCCCTATTTTAACTGTTCACTCTCCTGCTGCCAAGTCAAAGTTGTTAATGCACATATAGACTAAAATATACAACATCTACAACACACAAGTGGCATTTAGTATCAAGACATCACAAGAAACTCAATATTAACTCATCGGCTATTTTATTAGCTACACTTGAACCCTCTAATGGGATCCAACGCATTAGTTCTTCAACATATTCTACCATTATGCAGGTTTTAAGGTTGATTTTAACAACAACTAAAAGCAGAAAGGAGTTTGTTCTCATGTTTGCTGTGTTCATCTTGCTACTAAAGCCAAGCCACATTCCTCCGATCCCCTGCTCGGGGGAGGGCAGCCTTTGCATATGGAATCTGTTATCATTTCATGTCATTCTTAATGTTAGTAGTGAAAGAAGTATACGATAAAAACATTCTACTTTCTGCTATCAAATCCACTGATTTTGTGTTTTTATGCCTTCATTTGAAAACTAACTATGAACTATTTATATTTGGTAAAACACAGCATAAATTAACCACATTTGGAAATATTTACGTGGAAGCTGTGAACCATGAGGACAAATGCCAAGTTGTTAGGGCCACCTGAGGGTACAGGTTATCTAATTATATGCTTTAAATGTGCCCTGTTTTAACCCTCTAATTGTTGCAAGTTTGGAAAAACAAGCAAGTAAAAGGAAATTAATATATAGGAAGAGCTTCACTGGATTCATGCTAGAGGTCTAGACTGGAATCAAGCTTTAGTGTTAACAGGTCCGTCAACAGACTTCAGTCATAGCATTAAATTGAAACCACTTTTCAGGAGAGCACCATCTGGAAAATCAAGTTTGTTAACATCCAAACAAAAAAGTTGAGGAATAATGTTTTCCCTGGAATGAGGCCTGACAGTTATTATCCGAAAAACACCACTTTGCACCATCATAAGGGATACCATAATGGGCTTCTTGATGGCTTCCTGGATTTCCATACGCTTTCGGGCAATGGTTTGATCCAGTTTCCTTTCAAAGGCCAGAAGATCCATGTAGGCCTGTGACTCTGGAACCAGGTCTCGAATCTAAAGGGGCCAAGAGCAGGATGTGAACGCTGAAGAAAAATACAACCACATATAACGAAACTGGAAGTGTTTCAAGGAGTGAGAACTTTCTTACCCTCTGTGGAAGAACCTTGTCGGCCATCTTACGTCTTTTTGGTCTAAAAACAACCCCAAATAGAAATAATTTTTAAAATTATTCATGTTAAAGTGACATAAAAATAAGACAAAAACAAAAAATATTTGAAAGACATGGTGTGTACTATTTAGAAAGTTGTCTCATCTTTTAAAATTCACTTATGGGTGGTTTTTTTAATTAGATTACACCCCCTTCAACTCCTAACACTTTATTGGGACTTGAGGAAGCTGCTTCTGGCCTTGGGCTCATTGATCATGCTATATTTAGAATGTTGTTATGAGATGAATATTTAAGAACAAAAGCTCCATTGTCGAAAAAAACCTGTAAATTCTGCTTTACGTCACAACTCCCCACATTTAAGAGCATGGACACTCTGAGCAGTTTGATGTGAAGAAACAAGCTATCATGTGCGTTGTTTCATAAGCAGAGGCCAGTCATGGGATCTTGTCTGTGTGATCTGAGCTGTGCTCTTCACAGTTAAACTTAGCAAACGGATCGCCAAAGAAAATAATACAACAACAAAAATTCCTCCTTCTTTTTCTGTACAAGCTTAAGAAAACATTTTGGATAGAATTATGAAAAAGGATAAAAATGGGTTTGTGGATTTTCATTAAAGTACAATTCAATTGATTCTACTTCTAATCAGAAGATGCAAACAAATAATGAATCGTTTAATTTCAAGAATTGAAAGCGATTTGGTTTTTCGTGAGCAGCTGTGTAGATGAAATACCACATTCTGAGAATGTTCTGTTTCCAGAACCACAAGGACAAAGACATCTGCTTCCTGCAGCAGAATTTTGCATCGTGTTCTGTTCTACTTGCTCCACTGAAATGCCACCCTTTGCTTCACAAAATGTCTGTCAGACAAACTTCTGCTAAGTGCTGCAAACAGCGATTGTCGGAACCTAACTGTAAGGATATCATGCAGAGTTTTAGACGTGAACCACTCAACCTATTCTTACACAGCAGTCTTTGCCGTGACTCGAGTGAACAGTTTTCTGTTAATGTGTCTTGAAAATCAATCAAATATCTGAACAAAGAAGATATCCAATTTTTTGACGTGGCCACGTCTACTCAAGTTGCTGGGTTTGGCCAGTTTACCTCACAAAAAGTCTTGTTGCTTTTAAAAAGGGAGTCCATAAAATGGAAAGTCTTGAACAATCATTCAATAAACAAAGCAGTCAGAGACAGCAACATCCCACGACACCCCTGAATCTAAAATTTTACCCTGACCTACGCATTTTTGTGCCTCTGGCTTCCTAAAAATGTTGCTTTTTGTTTTGTGATTATATCTCATCAGGTACCCAAAAAGGTCTAAAAGTGAAAATTTGACCTTGACCTAGTTTTTCAAGGTCAAGGTTGTGATCTAATTTTCATCCCCTTGCCTCCCTGAATATAAAGCCTTTTCAATGTCTGTCTATCTTATCTGGTTCCCGTATAATGTAACAAAGAATGTCATCTTTAGCACAACGAGAATGACCAAAGGATTAAAGAAGATAGATCACGTCTTTCCATCTTATCCGGTTACTGAGATATGTGCAAAAACAAAAAGTACATTAGTTGGATTTTGACCTTGACCTAGTTTTTCAAGGTCAAGGTCATCATCTCATTTCCATCCCCTTTGCCGCCTGAGTAATGTGTTTTTTCTTTCATCTTTCTATCTACAACGGTTGTGAAGATATTTGTTGGACGGACGGAAAAACACACAAACACTGACAATAACAATGCATCACCGCTTCGCAGGATGTAATAATGCACAGGACATTTTTAAGGTTTTAGTTTTTCACAGTCGAAAAATTGCCGCTTTTTCCTGTTTTACTATATCATCATAATTAACATGCACTGGTACTGGACCGCTGTCAGATTTCCAAATTTCACTTTTCTTTACAATTCTGTAATGATTGGAAAATCAAAACTAAAATCTACAACTACACTAAAACTGAAGTGTTACACTAACTTAATTAAATATTAACCAAAGCAGTCACGTCTCAGGCAGTGCTATTCCCTGACTTGGACCCAGAGAGGTCGACGATATTTCGGTCGCTCACAAACGCTTTGTTCTCCACACTTTACCCTCGTCTTAGGCCTCCAAGCGCCTCTTGCTGCTGTTGTTGATGCTGATGAAGGAACCGCTTCCTCGAGGCATCCATGCTGGGGGGCCCCATGCCCGGCCGCATGGACATGTTCCCACCACTGTAAGAGGGTCCAGGCAGCTGACCCCCCATCGACCCCAAGGGGGGCCCCACTCTGTTGGGTGGCATCCCTGAGCGCTGAAGGGAAAAAAAGGAAGCTAAAACTCTGGTCTGAGAGGTTCATTAATTACAGAAAGAAAAACTTGTGTAATAAACACGTTTCTTTTTAATTCTTTGTAAGTATTCCCTTCTTCCTTTTCAAATTAAATCGTTTCATTTCTTGTTATCTTGTCCGATGCACTTGCAGCCTAACCAGTTCCTTGCTCTCCTTCCTGCTGATCGCTTTGTTTGCCATGCAGGGAAAACAAACGTCTTGACTCATTTGGCGCAAACTGACAAACCTGACAGCTGTAACTGTGTAAGAAAGCACATAAAATCGCACATGGTGGTAAAAGTAGGACAATACACGCAGGCCAGCTCTGACAGATGGGGGTGATTTGAAAATGTTCAGTCATCAAAATATTTCAGGATAAGTTATTTGTATATTAACAATGTCAGCTAAGTACCGCAATTACACACCTTTTTTTTCAATGCGGAAGTAGAGTCGACACTTTGATAGTAGGAAAATAAAGAAAACTACATTAATTATTATTTTTCACTATGCTTTCTTTCTTTCTTTTTAAACTTTTACTTAAACCGAACTCCATTGTTTCGTTTACTAATAAAGGAGCATACGGTATAAGACTTAGACAGTTAAAACAAGTGAAGACGTACCACGTTGCCTTCACCGTTGGCTCAACAGTGTTTGGAGAACAATAAAATGAAAGGTGATTCAATAAAATGAATTTAAACACAAAACTAACCTGGGGGTAAAGGGGAGCGTTATTCATGCTGCGGGGGTATCCGATCGGAGGTTGCGGCATGCCGGGCATCCTCATGCCCGCAGCGTGCCCCACACTCAGGCTGTGCACGTTCGGATTCATCGGTGAAGCCGTGAAGCCTCCTCTTGATGCCATCTTCTAGGTCCACAAGTGGTTCCAAGTCACACAAAGTTTAGTAAATGTCGGTCCTGCTACGAGACTATCAATGTGCTCAACGGGCGGTACTTGTAGAAGTGCGAGTGTGACTTAGCGAGTCGGCTAACTGCGTTAAACGCGGCGACGTTCTGGTCTGACATCCGCACACTGTCAACAAGAAGCTAGCTAATGGTAGCTCGTGTCCTGTCGCTTCAAGTTCCGGCATTTGGTTCTTCCTACAGCCGCCCGTTGACTGAACACACGCCTGCGACTGTTTGTCACCCCCTCCCCTTGTTCTCAATCCTTCACATTCCCAACTGTCACTAAATTTACTTTCAGGCTAATGGAAGTCCTGATAAGGTAGAATTTAAGACAAAGTGTAACTCCTGTTCTGTACAGCACTCAAGAAGTGCCCACACGCGATACAAAAGTGCTGCCTTCAATGGTGTCGGCAATTTCTGTTACGTTCCAAATTTCAACGCATGTTTACGGCTCTCGCTGTTTATTTGTGTGTACTTTATAAAAGAGTACATTTTCTAGATGTTCTAAAATGTTTTCACATTTTTCCAATTATTAAATGTGTCTTCTTCTTTTTTTTTTACATTAACACACCCGAATTATGATTATTAATACAGTAAAGAGAAACATTTGTGTACCACTGTCACAAAAAGATGACACCTATTGGATGACACCAGCAAATTTTGTGGAACTAATTCTGAACCAAATGGGTGGAGGAACAGTTTTAAATCAAATCTACCGATCTTATTTTTAACAGCTTATTTTGTTTTATAAACTCAGTATGACCTAATTTAGTGAAAAGTAACTTAAGGTATTGTAAATGTGAATAGCTATAGAATAAATGTTGCGGAAATACATGACTTTAAATACCAAATAGATGTGGCTTACGCTACAGCAATGAGGTCTTCTTTTGCAAGTTCATCAATAGGTTTGTTCACACGATGATTTATTTATATTGTGCGTTATTTTCTTGCCTTATGATGTATCCAAGGCCTACACCAAGGACCCCGAGGTTTGAGTCCGAACCAGCAGGTCAACAAGTGAAAATGTGTTTAACAAAAGCACGTGAAAGCAGCATCGCCATCAGTTCTGAGAACAGACCGTAGTTGAGGAACTACAGCTGGGTCCACTTTGTTTATCATCTCAGTTCCACCTAGACCAATGTCACTTTTTTCCTGGTTTAGGTTTAAATAAAACCTTCATTAGAGAAACACTGAATGTGTTTCAAAAGTGCATGTAAGTAAATAAATAAAGAGAAAAGTGCATAAAAATAAAACTGGGATGAACCTCTCCATTTGAACAAAAGCTCCCCCTGTTGGTCATTTGCAAGTTACTTTTAAGGAGGGCATTTATGCAGGGTTGAATGTCTGACTTAGAGGAAACAGCTTGAAGACGTGTCGCTTCCCATCTAAAAGGCGTCTTTGGTTCATTTCAAGGTTAGTCTGGCTCGTCCCCTATTGAAGCCCTATTTATTGTTTAAAGATTTAATTTCGAAAAAGTTATAAAGGGATAACAAATCATTTATTATGCTAGACAGATGAAAAAAAATGAGCCATGATAGCAGCAATTCAACTATTGGAATATTTACACTACCACTTCACACCAAGGATATATGTAACCCTTTACAATGTAAACACATGATACATAGACATTTTGAACGCAAGAAAACAAGCAGATCTATCCACCAAACAAAAAAAACTGCTTTCTGCAGCAAATACCTGCTTGTACATTTAGAGGTACATTTTTAAAACAAATTTCCACAGGTGAATGACAAACTGACAATCTCTTTCAGACACACGCACGCATGCACACGCACGCACGCACACACACACACACACACACACACACACACATAGACACACACACATACACACACACACACACACACACACACACACACACACACACACACACACACACACACACACACACACACAGTTACTGTAGTTCAACTGGAGAACTCTGGGCCTGACAGTGAGTGTGAAAATAAAAGATAAGTCTTTACATTGTCTTTGACATTTAAGAATGTGATCTGATGTAAATGTGAGGAAACATAAGTACACCTAATGGCTAATCCTTTCTGTGCACACTTTCACACTTCACACAGCTGCCTCTGCTTGGCCACTGAATTATTCCAGAATCAACTTCTGTGCAGAGAGAATCATATATGATATTTTGGACACGAGAGAAAAAAAACAACTCCTCGTGTTTTTTTCTACAAAAAAGAAAAACTACAAAAAATAAAAATAAAATGAGTGTTGCTAAGTTGATTTTATGAAAGAAAAAAAAATCTGTCAAGTATAGACAGGGAGGTCTGGACTGCTTCTGCGGTGCAGAAAAGCATAATAAATGTCACCAACAACATCAACATCCATTGATTTCACAACATGAAGACCCACGGGTGAAGTGTTATTGGTCTTTCTGCGTGTGCATGTACGTTTCACACACACTGATAGGAGAATGTGTGTGTGTGGAAGAGGGCCTTATTGAGGGAATGCCTCATCTTTCATCAGCATGCGAGGGCTTTCCTGGTTGTCAATGCGACGTCTGGGACCCATCATGTCTGTGGGAATAAACAGAAGGTTGGATTTCAGAACTTGATTACAGTGATTCTTTCAAACACAGGATTTTATTTGATTATTTCTCAGCCCAATAGAAAAAAAATAATGGAGTAGACATATAATCAACATAACATTTACAAGAATGAACCATGAACCATCATCCAGACATTAATTTATTGGGCAGAGTTCAGGTGAGGTTTTTCATAATAAAACCCAGTAATTCAAACATAATTAAGCATAAAGCAGGGTTTGCCAAAAAAAATGATGGTAAAAATATCTAACAAGAGTGTAACTGTATCACCCTGCAACTGAAATTTGGTATGGCAAAAAGTCTTCTCAGTCATGGCAAACAAATTTTACAGCAGCTCATTTAAGATTACTTTTATACCGAAACCAATGTGATTAAAGTCTACTACGTGTTGCACTACTATTTATTACTGGATGTAAAACTGTCCACAAGAACTTATAGTATAGACAGTCAGGGGATTTAGAAATGCATTAATATTTTTCTGGTCCAATTTCTGAAACCTATTCTGTTCTAAAAATAGTTGTGGAGCTATATGTAGGGCAGGTTTTGTGATAATGACATAAACACTTGATTGATTCTGGTGGGTGGTCCTGACTATAACAGTTTTTTGGAGAAAAAGCCGCAGTGTCTTTAGTCAACCAATCCCAAATGACTACTTCTTGGGTAAACTAACCCACCCCTATAAAAAGACACAAAGACTGGAGAAAATGGTAACTGCATTAATGCCTTAACATGTAAGTTTTTCTTAAAATTGATCAATTCTAAGTATTTGATGTACATAAAGTACAAACTGCTGAGAAGACAATACAAAAATAAGTTTAAGGATTTATTGTCACTTACTGTTCTTATGCTTGAATGATTTGGATCTTCTGGGTGAGTTTGGGTTCTGAGATGGAAAATGAAAATATTTTCTTTTGTTGAGTGGACAAATCAAAAATAATGAGAAATATTTTCAATGTGTTTATGTACATCAATTGATGATGGTGAAAATTAAAGAGCATAATACTTCCCAAATGTATTTTGTTAATTATTTAGATTTTTATATTGAGAATAAGAATGTACCTTATCAGATTTTCTTTTCTTTGCTGTGAAAATAAAGTAATAAAATGTCAGGTTACGGTTATCTAACACATGTACAACTTCTTTTGATCATGTAAATCAACATTCAGCATCACCATGAAGAGGAAAGAAGTTGCATCAATACACTACCTTTCTTTTCTGCCCCGTAAGACCAGTCATTATCATTGACGTCATCGTTGTCTTCTTGGTCACTCTCTGACTTGTTGTTGGTGTTGTTACCAGTGACTATTCTGTAGAAGATTGCACATAAACACACACAAAGGCTCAGCACTGCTCACTGTTAATAACAGTTGGATTATAAAACAAATGTTCTCACATAAAACATGATTATCTTTATGTCTTTTACCCGTATTGTGTAAAAATAGAAAAGGAGAACAACTTCCCAACTGTGGAGAGTGATTATTGTAGCACCAGAACACTAATATTGCAATGTACAGCCAATACTTTCATAACTGCGTTATCATGCTCACTGTGGGAGGACGTGTTTTATTGCTCTTGTAGCACAAATGCAGAGAGGCGAATAAATGCATTCTACTTGTTAAAATTCAATTTCAATTCCTGCTCTGACATTTAGATGTCTCTTTGCTGTTTCACCTGCGATTGGCTATACGACTGCTGTTACGTCCCATTCCCAGGCATTTTTCCAGATGTGGGGCAAAACGTGAGGCAGCAATGCTTCGGTTGCAGTTAGGACATACACACTCCTTGTTTTTCCACTGGTTGTACACCTGGCCAAACACATCCAATCCTGGCTGGTCCACAATTTCTGAAAATATTAACAAACAATTGACTGTCCTGCTTTATTATATAGACTTAAAGCATAATCCTGGAGCTCAAACTGCACAAATCTACTGTGATGAAACATATTTAACCAACTTTCTATCAACTACTGGTGTTAAAATGAGCATTATAATGCACACAAAAAAACCCTTTGCCCTCACCAAAGCCCCTCATGCTTTCTTGGTCCGTGTCATCCAGGAAAAAGTAGCCCTGCTTGACAGCCCGGTGGACCTCAAAGCAAAGACCCAGGCATGCATCCTCCACCAGGTCAGAAAGGATGTCCTGCGCCAGGCCCTGGCAGGACAGTGGGGTGGGGGGGTTGGGGTGGAAAGAGACAGATCAGACTACTGTCCGCAGATATAATGAACATTTCCAAATCCATACTTACCTCCAGCTTGCTGTTGTCCAGGCTGGACATTGAAACCTCCTCCATTTTCATTTGCCAGAACTACCAGATGAGCCGACGCTGCTGTGGTCATGCTGTAGCGCAGCAAGCATCGGACAAAACAGGGCTGCAAAAGGTGAAGGAAACACGGTTTGGATCACAGGAGCTTCAACCCCCCCCTGGTTCAACCAGTGGATGTGAACTGGTGAACAAGCACTGGATGCCTGGAGTGTGATGTAGATACTGTACTTACAACTGCACGTTGAACACCGCCAGGGAGACACTTCCCACGTTTATAATCTGCGAATAACACAATAATAGAAAGGCTGATTGTCGTCTGATCGCTTTTCCAAACACAACACGGCCGGTTCCAGCGTTTCTGTCTGAGGAGAACAGCTTAGCTGGAACCTGGTCGAAGAAAACAAAGAGCGTGGCTATGAATAGACTGAAGGAATTGAAACCATTGGAACCAGGAGGCTCAAGCACAGGCGAGTTTCCCCCCTCAAAAACCTCCACACGAACAGCGGCTAAGGCTAACACACAAGCGTGACAAACACACCGGGCTGAGCTCCACAAACACAAACGTTCTGACACCATCGCAGGTGAGCTGATGATTCAAGAGTTGTGTTTTACTAACGTTATCAGCGAGGTTCGTCCATGAACTCAACGCTGCTACTGCACTGCGGCTATTCGCCTCTCAAGCCCTCAGTCGGACCACGAAGCCCCCCAAACTACTTCGAAATGCCGGCTTAAAGTCTATTGTCGACGAGCACCACAATCACGGCTAAGCAAATCGCTAATTGTGTTTATTTACCTATTTCGGAAGGCATCCATCTTTACATCCCAGAGATCAGACAGTAACAATCGATCGCTGCACGGGTTCCCACCGAGCGGCTCCCCTGCACACCCGCGGTGGGTTTTTTCATTCAGCTCCAGCGGCTACTCACCGATGTGGACGCGCGTTACCAGGGGCGCACATCATCACACTCCATCCACACAACATAGTTGGATATCTGTAATTTGGGCACCTTTACAACACGTTTCATAGTTATCCTACACGCCCTTTCTAATCTAATGTATGTGACAAATACATGTTTTTAAAAATTAAGGAGGCATATTTAGAGGAATGAAGTTGTTTACCTGGGACCACCCACAGTATAGTTTCACCAAAGCCTGAAATACACAAATTAAAGGGGTCATATAATGAAAAACACGTTTTTTCTGGTCTTTAGTTATATATTGTGGTTCTCCCTAACCTTATAAACTCCTAGAATGTGGAAAACAAATGGGCCCTGTGTCAACTGTACAGCTCACAAACTCAACAACCTCAAAAACGCTGATTGGAATTAGCTCCTTTCGTGCCGTAACAAAAGGAGTGATATGCATAGCCTGGCCCTTCTGAGAAAGAACATGTCCTTCTCCCTGGATAAGGGGGTGTCCTCCCCCGAGGTGAAATTCGGTGTGTCCAGTGGTAAAGTAGAAGTGTGTTGCAATGTCATTTCTCAGAGCCTGGCACACAACTGCTCAGTTTTTCATTGTACAAATCAACAAAACTTCTTCTAAAAAACCAAAGAAGAACAGACACTGCGGGTGTGTTTCACTTTAAACAATGTGTCGGCTACATTGCTTGCAAATGTGTTTATGTGTTCATTTTGGCTTGCTCCAGCGATGAGAGTCAGGACAAATGTGCCTTTGACACCGACTCTCATAAAAGGATTACTCCCAACCATGCGTGACCCAACAACTACATCCGGTCGACAGATAGGCGTCGACACGTTTTTATCTAACTAACATTTGCCAATGAGTATGGTGAAGTCAGCTTGTATTTGTCTAACTAGTTAGCTCCACTTCCATTTACCCTGCAACAGCTTTTGAAGCGATTTTCATGTTAATAAAGTGGAGGTTGACAAGCACCTCTACCCCTAGCTGTATGTCCTATGTATGTACGTGTAGCCTGAAAAAAATTGTGTTGGTTTGTATTATTTGAATGTTTCCTATTGTATTACACAATCCAAGAGAGATTACATAAATAAATATAATTTTGATAGAAATGTCTCTTTATGAGATTTAAAAACTGAAACAAAATGAAAAATTTTCAATGATGAAAATTGCACGGTATAGACATTTCTGGACCCAAAATTTTACGGGATCATCTCATAAAAAGTAAGCTGACTGCAGCAAAATACGGAAAGGACCTGTTGTCATTTTGCTTTCTCTAATTTTACACAAAACGAATAATGGTACAATGTAGTATTTCTGTTTTCCCTTTCACTGGTGATTCCAATTATAGAATTCTTCAGATACAGTAGTTTAATTAATCTTGTGTGAAGCTTTCTCCACAAACATTGTTATTGTTTTGATGAGATGCAAAATGACATGCCTGGGGTGAAATGAATCTAAGTGCACAAACATTATTGAGAATAAGCGTTTGCTCATATCAGATATAGTGAGAAACAAAAAGACTGACTGATGATTTCATAGCTAGGTCATATAAACAAATCCTGAAATATCAAATCAAGTACAGAACCAAGGCAGTGGTGATATGTTGCCTCTGAAGATAATCCAGCTGACCATGCGTCTCGCGGGCTCACTGCCAAGGAGCTTGTGGACTCAAAGTGGTTCACTGGTCCCAGTTTCCTATGGCAAAGAGAACTCCCTAAGGAAGAAGAGACTAAGGCAAAAGAGATTGACATTGAAGATCCAGAACTGAAAAGAGCACAGGTCCTCACAACCAAAGCGACAGAGGAGAGGTCGCTGTTAGATCGCCTTGAGAAGTTCTCAGATTGGAGAAGAGTTGTAAAGGCCATAGCAAGACGCAAGCATTGTGCCAAAGAAGCACAGGGTCTAAAGACAAAATCGATAGAAGTTACCACACTTGAAGAAATACAAGAAGCTGAACAATTCATCACTCAAATAGTTCAAAAAGAAGCAAAGATATCAAGGCTCTAATTCAAAAGAAAGATGTTCCTAAGAACAAGTCAACTTACCTGCACAAGTTAAGCCCCTTCGTGGACAGCCTCGGTATCTTGAGGGTGGGAGGAAGATTGACCCAAGCTGCACTCCATCCGCATGTCAGACATCCAGCCTTTCTCCCTAAAGGACATCATGTCTCTCGTCTCCTAGTTAAGCATTACCATGAGAAGGTGTGTCATCTGGGTCGCGGAATGAAGATCAACGAAGTACGCGCGGATGGATTCTGGGTTCTCGGATGTAGTAGCGAACTGTCAAACCTCATCTTCAAGTGCATGAAGTGTATAAAGTTATGAAAGTCCAATCAAGAACAAATTTTAATCAGTGCGACTATTAAATATATTTGGGAGCACTGGTGCGACTAGGGAAAAAAATCTGGTGCACCTTTTTTTTCTTCTCCTCTCTCGCTCTTTCTCTCTCTCCATAGACTAGCAGGGGTCACCAAATGACAGCCCTCCCTTGTCTTAAGGCCGCATTAGTGTTTTATATTTGATTCTGACTCTTTTATTTTGCCATAGAAATTTTGATATTGTTTTATCTAATGTTGTTAGGATAGAATTAGAAATTACAATGGGCAGTGACTGAAATAAAAATAACATTCTTGGTAGTATGTTCATTCTCACAGTTTCTATTCTTCCCAGTAGGTGTAAAGGTAAATCCTCCCACCTACTTAAGTCCTTTTTTATATCGCCTATCAATTTCCTGTAGTTTGCTTCGAATAGTTTTGATGTGACAGGGGTGATTGTAATGCCCAAATATTTAAATCCTTTGCTTGTCCATTTAAACTTGGTCTTCTAGTTCAGTTGGGTATTTACCTGATAACATCATGGCCACTGATTTAGATTCATTTGTTTTATATCCTGATAGATTTCCATATTCCCCCAAATTATTTAAAAGTGCTGTTATGGATGAAGATGGCTCACTGATGTATGGCCAAAGATTCGATACTCAGAGCGAATAACAATGGACTCCAATAGTCTCCTTGTCTGACTCCTCTTTCATGGTAGAAGAATTCAGACCAGCAGCTGTTAACTCTGATTCGTGATTTGGGTTTTTTGTGCATCATTTTCATCCAATCTATAAAAGTGGAGTGAAATCCAAACATTGTTAATGTAAAATACAAAAAATTCCATTTTACTTGATCAAAAGCTTTTTAAGAATGTTTTTAGTGCATGTTATTATGGTCGGGGTCCTCCTGATATTTTTAGCTCCTTGTCTTCCTGAAATAAAACCCATCTGATCCGGTTTAATTAACGATGTCATAAGTCCTTTCATTCTTTGTGCCAGTATACCTGTCTATATTTTAACATCATTACACAATAAACTAACAGGTCTATATTCTTCACAGGAAGTGGGATCTTTGTCTTCCTTATATAATACTGAAATAACAGCTTGTGACCAGGTTTGAGGTGGATCTGCCGATGTCAACGTATAATTAAAAACTTTTGTCAGAACTGGGATCATTTCTTTTGCTAAACATTTATAGTATTCCCCTGGCAAACCATCTGTGCCAGGAGATTTATTATTTTTTAGAGTTTTTATAGCATCAGATGTTTCTTGGGATGAAATTGGTTGTATCAGTTCAGATGCCTCTTTTGTTGATAAAGATGGTAATTGTAAGTTACTAAAAAAGTCTTACCTCTTGCTTTCTAGATGATCAATGTCTGTATCTTCGTATAATCTTTTATAGTAATCTGTGAATGGTTCTGCTATCTCTGTAGGTTTTACCAGTAGTTGTTTAGACACCGGATGTCTTATTTTGGGCCTTTCTAAGCTGAAACGCTAGCAGGTGACTTGCTTTATTTCCACTTTCATAATATTTTTAGTTTATAAAACGCAAGGCACCCTCTGCTTTATATGTCAGGATTTCATCCAATTGATGTCTAGTTTTTTTCAGTTCAAGTAGTACAGAATTGTTTGATATTTGTTTATGCTGTAATTCCAATTCTTTAATCCTACTTTCCAATATTTGTTGCTTTTCTAAGCGAGCTTTCTTCAATCTAGATGTTATTTCAATTATTTTCCCTTTCATAACTGCTTTCCCCGCCTCCCACAGAGTTGGTGGTGAGACCTCGCCATTGTCATTTATTTGAAAGTATTCCTTAATAGTCTCTTTTAATTCATTCACCACCTTTTCATCTGATAAAATCGACACATTAAGTCTCCAATATTTAAAGCAGGGTTCATTGTCTAGACTTAAGCTCAATGTAACCGCTGCATGGTCACTTATAGTTATACTGTCAATGTCGCAACACAGAACATTATGCATATGTTGTTTTGAAATACAGAAGAAGTCTATTTAAGAGTAACTACCATGTGGGTTTGAATAAAATGTAAAATCCTTTTCCCTAGGATTATTACTCCTCCACGGATCAATTAGACCCAATTCCTTAATAACACTGTTTATTACTTTAGATTTTTTTTTCTAGTAGTACCTTGTTCAGGAGGCAGTCTATCCAATTTACCATTTTGAACCGTGTTAAAGTCCCCTCCCACCGCTATCATTCCTTTCCCATTATTGGTTATTAAAGTAGCTATGATTTTATAGAATGTCTCATTTTCTTCATTTGGGGCGTAGATATTTAGTAAAGATATATTCACACTTCCGATTGAGCCAATCACCATTACATATCTGCCCATGTTGTCTCTAATTACCTCTTCTTCACAGAATGGTAGACTTATTCATTATATGTCTACACCTCTTCTCTTACCATGTGAAGCATGGAATATATGGCTGACCCACTGCCTTTTTAATTTTGTAGATTCACTTTCAGTTAAATGGCTTTCTTGAAGAAGAGCAATGAAGAACATTGTAATTTTTTCAGCTGGTTTAGAATTTCATTTCGTTTAATTGGTTGATTAAACCCATGAACATTATACTGTATGTCACCAAATTCAATCTTTTCATGTTGGAATAAGACCACTCATCTCTGTTCTATGTCTCCTATGTATCATAACTAAACTAAGCTTAACATAAAAAATAAACAATAAACATCTCCATAAAAACTACTAAATAATAACAAACATACCTGACTCCCAAACGTCCCGTATTGGAGAGATGGGCAGATCCTCTTTGGGGTTTTGCACAATGTGTGCCTGCAACTTCCTGCTGCTAAATAATGTTGCTACTTACTCGAACTGAGTTATCAAATCGCTCACCAATATTTCTGTAATTTTGCTTAGGTTTAATATTTTTCACATTTAATTATACATTATTTTATCCAGATTCTTGAATTACTAAGTTGTGTTTCAGTGTTCCTTTTAATATTGAAGTGTTCGTAGTGTTCTTTTGACCCTTATCCATAATATCCATAAATTCATTTGATGAGGGCTTGTAGGTCATCCTCAGTAATGCAGGGCTGTCTCCTCTCCTTCGCTCCTGTCACTGTGGTCCAAGCTCCTCTCTCCATCGTCCTCTGAAGTTTGTCCATCTCGTCCTCTTCAATGTGAATCCCCATGTCCTTCAGCATGGGTTCAACCTCCACAAGTTTTAGCTCCAGAGTCCAGGAGCTAAAACACCTGTTTTCTTTTTCTTTGGATCTCGTTTGTGTAGTCTTGATTAAAGTACA
This sequence comes from Antennarius striatus, assembly GCF_040054535.1. Taxonomy (NCBI): domain Eukaryota; kingdom Metazoa; phylum Chordata; class Actinopteri; order Lophiiformes; family Antennariidae; genus Antennarius; species Antennarius striatus. Next base: position 9,961,963 of record NC_090796.1, on the reverse strand, counting down.
CTGCTTTTTCCTCGTAGGTTATCTTTTTCCTCCATGCCTGCCGTAGAACTCGGTCCTTCACTCCATAGTCCAGGAACCTGACAATGATTGCTCGTGGTGGAGCGTTTCCCTCCTTTGGCTTAGCGACCAGTGAGCGGTGCACACTCTCGATTGCGGATGTCTGTGTCTTCTGTAATGCCCACTAATGGGCGGATAAGTTCAGTCACAAAGCTGATGGTGTTCTTTTTCTCAGAACCCTCTGAGATGCCATGTATCCTGATGTTATTACGTCTTAGTCTGGATTCTAAGTCATCACATTTAGCCGTCAGCTTTGCATTTTGGTGGAAGATGTAAGCGACCGTGCGTTCCAGCCATGCGGGCCGGTACTCTGTTTCTCGTTGTCGCTCTTCCATCTTTCGCGTTTGTTGCTCCAGAGAAGCCGTTCTTTCCAGTATTTCCTTCATACTTGACTCTATTCTTGTCATGGCCTTTTTATTTTCCTTGGCAAATTCAGTATGTTCTTGCGGCAGCCGGCGAATCTCATTCAGTATTACCGAGTCCCATTAGTCGTTGACCAGCGTCTTATCCGCCGTCATATCGGTAAATCCTTCGCTGGCATTTTCCTTTTTATTTGGCCTTCCTTTCCTTTCCATCTCGTTTTCGTGTTTTCTTTAACAAGCCCCTGTGCACTTTAGATGTTTTTTGTCATAAATTTAGCTCTCTATAGCTAGTTTTAATTGGTTTTTGTCAGAGCTCCCTTTCTCCGTGCTGTCTAACACATGGCATCACCCGGAAACTCCAATATCATTTTAAAACATTTACATTTTCTTTATTTTTTCAGTCTTGTAAAAACACGTTTCTGAATAGTTCCAGCTTCAATGATGTAAGATACAAGGTATTTGAAGCAACACAATGTGACCAAAAAAAAACCTGCAATTGCTGGAAACTCTTCAGGAATGTTTAAATGACAGTTTTAACTATGAAGATCTAACATGTGTATGTTCTTCTCTTTAAAAATACACAAAACACACCTGTGCTCATTTACCTATGAGCACAAATCTGTGTTTTGAGACAAAAAATAAATTTTTTTGTTCAAATAAGATGTTGGCAGTCGAGATGCCATCTACAATGGCATCTGAGTTTCGTAGTATATATCCTGGCCTGGTTCCTCCTCAAATGTCACTTTGGCGTCATCAGAATCCAACTGAAACCGATAGAAGAAAATTAGGGCAAACACACACACACTGCCATCTGTATATTCATAAAAGTAAAATGTCGAAATGCTGTCAGTTAACCACTCACACATTTCATTTCCAGGCGAGTGAAAACACGCCCAGTCATAAGCATGCGTAGAGGGATGGTGAGGATGAGGATGAAGGGAAGGGCTAGGGATGCTGGACTGGATTTTACAATCCACAGAATGACTAGGCACACTATCTGGATGATCGTGAAGAAGTGCATTCGCGCTGTGGACACCTGAATTGAACATAGGAATATATTAGTTGTATAATTACATTGACGATAGCAGCACTTTGATTCTGATTATTTTAGTGACCACCGCTCGAAACAAGAATTTGTAATCTCACTGTCAACCACATTGCTTTGAAAAGCTTCTAAAGGAAGTGTGACATTTGCACTTCATATGAGTTAGCATATGAAGTGCATATGCTAACTCATATGCACTTCAATATCTAATATTAATTAAAGATATTGCATAATGCATCATAGAGTCAATCAAGATTATTATATTATTATTATTTTTATTACTAATATTATTATTAATAATAATAATATTACTATATTATATTATATTACTATATTATGCTATTAAGTGAAAAGGTATTATAATTGATAAAGAGTAATTGATGAAGTTACATATGTTGTTTTGTTTATCACACAATCCTGAGAGTCTTACTCTGGTGGCATAGGGTTCGTCAGGATGGTATTTCTTTGGGATGAACAGAAGCAGAATGCGATCCCACAGCTGGATGCCATTGAGTGAGGTGACTCCCATGTAAAGAAATATTCCAAACAAGGCCGACATGGGAATCAACTTAAGAATGGGCTCCATCAAAATGGACACACCTTGATGCAGATGAGGAGTTGCATGATGAGGATACAACTTTATATTTCATGACATGCAGTGAGGTGACATAAGACAGAATCATTAAATAGCACGTACCAACCAGCAACGCCACCAAAATGCCACTGATCCTCTGCTCCATCACCTTCTCAATGACAGGCTTTGGTCCTTTGCTCATAACGGTGAGGGCATTGGCGTGGGTGACTGATCGCACCGTGGCAGCACTGAGCCACGGCACACCAAATATTGCACTACATCCTCCCATGGCAACTAAAATTAGCAAATCAAAGTGGAATCCAGATCCTTTGACCATCTTCCGCTCAGGTTTGCTGATAATAAGGCTGTCAACAGGTGCAATATGAATCAAGTTTGATTAAACTGGGAAATATATTTTCTGACTTTGACAGTTCATGGAGTGGTGTTGGCTCACGTTGTAATCTGAGACTCCAGAAAGATCAGAATGAAGACGAGTAAAGCTGGGACACAGGATGCAAACATCAACCACACAGGGAAAGTCTCATGCTCTCCAAAGGGGTTGATCAGCCAGCCTCTTTTGGCTGGGTTGGACACCATCAGACCTTTGGGAACCGCCAGTTTCTGAAAGATAATTTTTTTTCGACTTACTAAATCTCTTTTTGGTCTCTGTTATCTCCCCCACTCTTTAAGTGGCAGTACCATATAGAGGTGAAGTGGCCCAGTACTCCTCACTAGTAGGGTGTGCGAATGTAGTTTCCCCACAGGGATCAATAAATCAATATCTTATCTCATGTCATGCCATCTAGAAATATTCACTCTACTGTATAGTCTTCTAGAGATAATGTGAAGCTTCAGGAGTGACTCAAATTTCTTTTATTTCACGTATAAATTCCCTTTGGTAATGTTTGTACGTTAAACCCCAAGAGAGTTAGCTAATAAAAAGAAAGATACTGAGTTGACAAAACTGGAGGACAGAATCCTCGATTTGTTTCAACTTTGGAATACATATTTGTATGCAGGACTGCAGATTTTATTTCTTAACACTTCCACTGAAAGAACATTAGCAAGTGAAACATGTTTCTATGCTGTAATGGGCACAGTTGATTAAAGCCAAAATGCACACTTGACCCTTAAAATGTAATGAAAAATATTTGCATGAATTTGCATGACCAGATTTTTGAAACTGAAACTCATGAACTAACCTGTGTGTAGGTATCATTAATGCTGTAATCCACAACAATCATGAGGAAAATGGAAATAGGCACGCCAAAGTCCCCAATTAAACGTCTGATCTGGTAAACAGAGACACAAAGCAACAGGATTCAAGAGTTTTACCTTTGAATAAAATGGCCGATAAATGAAGACACTGAGTTAATGTGTAATTGTGAAGAAGTGTTTACTGAAACAGTGAATGGACATCATAATCTCCAGGAACTCACCTTTCCAGGAAGAAAAGTGCCATTTTTGAACTGACGCAGAAAGAAAGCAATGAAGAAGCAGCCTAACATGAGGCACATGGACAGCAGGGCAGTATTGGGATAAGGCAGTTTAATGGTGTTGACAACAACTGTTGCGTTGCCAGTAGCATTGTCATACACAAGTTCCTCTAGCACCGTTGGGAGCCAGGGATTTTCTAGAGTTGAATTCACGTGATCGTAATTCATAATCAGTGGGTGGGCCTGAAATATCTAATGAGAAAACAGGAGAGATGAAAAAAGATTATAACCTGGATATGAAAAAATTCAGTACAATCACAAACATTTCATATTTCTGATCTATTTGGATAGATGAAGTATGTCAGTTAGGTGAAGGTGGGTTTACCCTTGCTAGCTTGGCAAAGGTTTCATAGATGAAGATGAGGGAAATAAGGATGGAGAAGATTTCCTGGGTGAATCGCGAGATGAAACGCACCAGGAAGCTGCCCTCAAAGGCTACAATCACCACAACGATGATAACCAGCCACAATCCAACCCACACTCTCCCTACAATATACTCAATGCCCTGAGTCTGACAGAACTGAATGAAAAAGAAGAGAATGAGTTGACTTTAGTATGATCACATGGACATACCAAGCAAAACTGAAATTCAATCAGAGATCCGGATAGGATTCTCTGTATAACTTACAGCGAAGAAGGCTTCTTCAAACACTAATAGAGGCCCAGAGAAACCAATCACTAGGATGGGCTGAGCTGCAATAAAGCAGAAGATGATCCCCTGAATGCTGGTGGAGATGAGGAGCTCTGGAACACCCATCATGTTGTCCACCTTGTCAGCTGTAGTAGCAAAAAACCCAAAAATCTTTTATTATAGAATCTTTCTCTAATAATAACTCTATCATGTATGACCAGTTAATCATTCATACCGAGCAATCCTCCAAAGGTGATGGCAGGTGATAGGGCGGCAAAGTAGATGAAGATAACAGCAGCAAGAACTTGGGCGTTAAGAGCATCTGTGATGTCACTCTTGTAGTGCTCGTAACGTTTCTTCATGTCTCGAATCATACCGCCAAATGGTCGACCAGTCCGGGACAACGGGTCTTCAGGTGGAGGTGCAGCAGAGTCGGAAACTAGGGAAGAAAAAAACAAACAAAAAAAACAAAATCATTTGAATACTACAATCCAACATTAACAAACAGGTCCACCAAAAATTGAATTTTTGGATGTGATGTTGGGTGTAATTAGTCTCACCCCTACGAGGACTAGATTCCTGGCAAGGCGGTGCACTGGAGGATTGAAGCCTGTCTTTCAGTAGTTTCTTCTGGAAGCTGATTATAGGGGTGAGCATCGCTTCATTCTGGATTTCAGTTGGCGGAATGACAATGCTGCAATCCATGAAGTCGGCCACAGCGTCCGTCAGCTCGCGGGCACTTTTTGCCTGAAAGGCTGCTTGATTGAATACCTGGGATGGTCATAGTGGAGGAGGAATAGAATCTTTACTGAATTTACACCACACAGCAGTAGTTCACCTACATTTTAACTCATCATCCCGTATTAACAAAATATTAAAATTGGTCTAATTTGTTTATTAAAGCTACCCAGTTTTAGTTTCCACAGGATTTGGGACTCAATTGAGACTTTGGATTTGTGCATCAAAGACTTAATATGAAATAATAGCTATGAGTTATGTTACTGTGTCACTGCTCACACATACGTATCCAAGTTTGTTAAAAAAAAAAAAAAGGAAAGTTCACTCACTTTATCAGCCAGAAGGGCTGCCATAGCACGACCAGTTTCGTGGTAGTTCATGTCAGCCTTGGTGGGGCCCACCATAACAAAGACAAAGCGTACAGGCATTGGGGACTCCAATGCAGACTCAAGCACCGCAGGTTCCTTCAGACGCACAAACGTAACAGTGGGTCTTTCCAGGAAGTCCAAAGCTCCTAGTTCAAACAGACAGAAATGTCAAACTCCTAAATAGGGCCACACATGTAGGCAAAGGAAAACATGGAAACATGCAAGCAAACAATGCAGACACTAGCTCACCCACGAGCACCATGGAGGCCTCCACGTGGTCGGATTCATCCGTCTGAGGGAACAGAGAATTAACAGAAGTGAGCCATTGTACATGTACAATGTACTATTTACGATTTACTTTGTACAACCAAGCATTTGACAATTCATGATCACTGTCATGATCTCATCATTGTTATGACATCAGATCAAGGACAGATCGACATGAATTATCCATAAATGGATGATTTTACCCTTTCCTTGACTGAAAACTTCTGCAGGTCCACCCCTTCAGTCAAAGCTTGACTCTCCGGGTCATCTGATTGGCTGTGGGGAGAAAATGACATGTCACTGGGTGCTTTTGTGTCACACTGAAGAGTTAGTGACAGCAATGATAGATTATTTATTCCTTGAAGTCTTTCAACATCATTGGGAATTAGATATTAATGAATGAGATTAAATACTTTTGAAATTTGCTTCTGTCATTGTCCCAGTTCCAGTTTTCCCACCTGTCCTCTGTATCTGGAATTGACTCCTACTCAATCCACTCATTCCTGTCAGTTGTGTTGCTGCAGCCATCTCCACTCAGGCTCCACTCTACTCATGTTCTGCTCACCTCAGTTCGCTGCCAGGTTGTTAGTTACTCATCCTACACTTCAGGTTTCTTCGACTTCCATGTTATTTTTGCTTGTTTCCTGAATTTAGCGTGTTTGATCGTTCCTTGCCTGATCTTCTGATTAGGATTTTGCTGATTAAAGCTATGAAAGTGGACTTCTCCCTGGGTGTTCTGTATTTGGGTCCTAACCACTCCCATGACAGCTTTATTAATTTGACAAAAATGATTCATACATGAGAAAGAACTCATCTGAACAGTTTGTGTTGTAGTAGGATACAATTTTGTTAGGTGTTTTTTCCAAGGTATTTACAAAACAGTACAGGACTGTCACTCACTTAATCCTTCATGGTCAAATATAGCCAGGGGTTGTAATGGTTTATAAAACAATCTTTATGGCATCTCCAGGATCCATTTAGTCAGCTTTTGATGATAAAAGTGCTTCATAAGTTATTTATGCATCATTTCACCGCAGCGTCCTGAGGGTGGTTAGACTTTGCACTTCATTTAACAATAGTATACTTGCAAATAGCATTTCACCAGTGACCAGCGATGACATGAAAGTTATGAATTTGAGTTTTGATGTAACTCAGCAGTATCAGTTATTTTTTGAAGGCTGACTGAAGCATGCAGATTTTTCAGTTTTAACTGGACAGCACAGATATTTAAACACCAGTGAACACAATCATTGTGTTATGGTATCCGTGTGAAGAGTGGTAGTTTTGTTTTACCTGCATATAGATACATGCACTCCTCCCTGCATTAGGCTATATGGATAATATTGCTGAATTGTGTTGGGGTGTTTTGTCCTTTGGGTAGATCAATTTTTGTAGTTAGTGCAGTCGTTAATGTACAGTGCCTTGAGAAAGTATTGCCCCCCCCCCCCAGAACTTTTTTGACATTTTGCCACATTTCAGGCTTCAAACTTAAAGATAACAAACTGAAAATATTTTCAGGAATCAACAACATGTGAGACACAACCGTGAAGTGGAAATATATTTTTTCAAGATTTTATATTGTGTTTGCAAATAAAAAACTGAAAAGTAGGATGTGCAAAAGTATTGGCCTCCTGTTCTCTCAGCTCAGCTAAACAACTCCAGAAGTTCCCAGGTGACTTCTGAATGATCCAGTGTTGACCTAAATGACTAACAATGACAAACAGAGTGCATCTGTGTCATTTGGTCTCACATTTGCACATCCTACTTTTCAGTTTTTTATTTGTAAACACAATATAAAATGTTGAATAAATTTGTTTCCACTTCACGATTGTGTCTCACATTTTGTTGATTCTTGAAAAATATTTTCAGTTTGTTATCTTTAAGTTTGAAGCCTGAAATGTGGCAAAATGTCAGCAAGTTTTTGGGGGGCCGATACTTTCGCAAGGCACTGTAGATTCTCTCTTCTTTAGGTTGAGGCAATAATGATGGTTTCATGGTGTTGGTTTCACTTCTCATGTGAACTCTAGATCTTTATCTCCTTGAGGTCATCAATGTCTTGAGATTCATATTATATATGAATTATATACAGTTATGTGCCAACCAACACAACCGTGGATCGAACTTATAGACTTATAAGGGAGCAGTCTTATAACGGAGCAGTCCCCCTCAGCCCCCCTTCCCACGAGCAATCCTCCTCCCCCCATTCCACCACCTATTCTACCTCCCTCAAGCCCACCTACACCTATCCTAGCTCCCCCCTCTCCTCCCTTCCCCACTCTCTCACCTGCAAGCCCTCCTCTCTGTCACACCTTCCCCCCACCCCCCAGGTCCCATCACCATCACAGTCTCCTCCCATATTCACGACGGACCAGGTAATAGGAGAACTGAGGAAGCTTCGGCCCCGAAAAGCAGCAGGACCGGATGGGGTGAGCCCCCATCTACTCAAGGCCTACGCCGCTAAACTCGGGGATCCGCTACAACGGGTCTTCAACCTGAGCCTGCGTCTCAGGAAGGTGCTCACCCTCTGGAAGACGTCGTGCATCGTTCCAGTTCCCAAAAAGAACCGGCCCAGCGAGCTGAACGACTTCCGACCGGTGGCGCTCACATCGCATCTGATGAAGACTCTGGAGCGGCTTTTCCTCAATCTCCTCAGGCCCCAGGTGAAACATGCTGAGGGCTCTTTACAGTTTGCCTACCGGGACAAGGTCAGCGTGGAAGACGCCATCCTCCACATGCTACACCGAGCCCATTCGCATCTGGACAAGGAAAGCGACACTGTGAGGATCCTTTTTCTGGATTTTTCAAGTACCTTTAACACCATCCAGCCCTGTATCCTACAGGAAACACTCCTACAAATGCGAGTGGACCCCGGCTTGGTTGCTTGGATCCAAGACTACCTCACCGACAGACCACAGTTCGTCAGGCTAAAGGACGCCACGTTTGATACTGTGGTCAGCTGCATCGGTGCTCCACAGGGGACTATCTTGTCCCCAATCCTCTTCTCCCTGTACACGGCAGACTTCTGCTACAACTCAGAACTGTCACATCCAGAAGTACGCAGATGACACAGCTATCGTGGGATGTATCAGGGACAATGAGGAGGGGGAGTATAGATGCCTGGTGAAGGACTTTGTTGACTGGTGTCACAGCAACAGCCTGCAGCTCAATACCTCCAAAACTAAAGAGCTGGTCATTGACTTCAGGAGGGACAGACCCCAACCTAGACCAGTTATGATAAGAACGGAGGAGGTGGAGATTGTGCAGACATATAAATATCTTGGGCTGTGGCTAGACAACAAGCTGGACTGGACCAGCAACACGAGGCAGCTGTACAAGAAAGCACAGAGCAGGATGCACTTTCTGAGGAGGCTGAGGGCATTCAACATCTGCAGGAAGTTCTTTTGGATGTTCTGTCAGTCTGTGGTCGCCAGCGTCCTGTCGTTCGCTGTGGTGTGTTGGGGAGGGAGCGTGACTAAGGCGGATCTCTCTAGTCTGGAGAAGCTGATCAGGCGGGCCAACTCGTTTGTCGGGATGAAGCTGGACCCTCTGGCAACGGTGGAAGAGAAGAGAACCTTGGACAAATTGCTGGACATCATGGACAATGTCAGCCACCCTCTGCACACCGTTGCCAACAACCAGAAAAACCTGAGAAACCTGACCAGACAGAGGCTGCGCCTCCCAACATGCTGGACAAACAGACTTAAGAACTTGTTCATTCCCCGAGCCATGAAACTGCTCAACTCCTCTCTGGGGGAGATGAAGAAGAAGAAAGTCCACACGAGAGCTGAGGGATGACACAAACAATACAGCAAAAACAATGCAAACACTATAGACATTTCACTATACCCATACTTAACTAGGCCTGTTTATTTATTTATTTTTTATTTCTATATCTATTTAGGATTTTCTATTTGTATATTCTTGATGGGTTATTTATTAATTGTTCTATTTGGTGTGGTACTACTTTCTATGTGCAGGTGCTTTCTGTGTGCTTTTTCTGTGTTTTGTGTACTTGTGTGCGATGGAGAAATTAATTTCCCTGACGGAACCTCCTTAAGGGATAAATAAAGTTATAATCTACTCTACTCTACTCTAGACCAACACTAACGAAAAATGTTTTATTCAACCTTTGCATACTGATTTTCTGAGCCAGGGATATGAACAGCAAACATAGATTTGTCAAATTTCCATGGTCACTTTGACATTTTTGTTACTTTTATATCATCAACAATCCATATCACAACCCCAATACACAGTAGCTAGCTATATATAACAGTTATTTCCATTTGTCTTTATGCCTTATCCCTAACTGCCCTGCCACTTCAGAGCCTACCGCTCATGCTTGCATCAGCTCATTCTCTTCACCAGATTTTCCCGTCTCACTGCCTCCCCTTATTAGTCTCTCATTATTGACTGAATACCAACCCAGTTTCATTCACTCCTTGCCAGGTTGTCCAATGGTCTGCTTGACCTCTGAGTATTTCTGAATTATGTTACACCTGACCTGCCTGTTTGTACTTCTACCTTATTATGCAGACTCAGAATTTTGATTTCCTGTTCCTTCATTTGCTAGTCTTACTGACTGTTATGTTTTTAATCTCTGCCTGTTATCTAAAAGCTAAGTAAAATGAACTTTCTTCATCTGTTTTTGTGCCATGCTTTTGTATTCAAATCTGCCACAGAGCATCACAATCATATTTCCCTGATGGGTCTGTAAATATCTTTGTAAACTGGATTGTGGGCTTTTTAGTGGTGCTGCTTGGAGTGTGGATGGTGCAGCAGGACACATTTGTGATATGGTTAAGCACCAAAGGAATACCTTACGACCTAAGGTATTCCTGGGATAGGCTCCAGCTCCCAGTGACCCGCTTCGGCGGATACAGCGGCGGTACATGAAAATGGATGGATGGACATGTCAAGGACACAGAGTTGAACATTAGCTTACCCTTTTTAAATGAAAAGCCTGTTGGCATCTCGCTATTTAGTTGCCTTATTTAGAGACATGTTATACTATTCATTTTGAATTGCTGTATTGAGTCAGCTTTAGTATATCATTTTGATTGAGAGTCTGCTTATGTGCCTATCTGAGACTCAGCCTTATTTTATTTCTGAATTTTAGTTATTTTATATAACTGTATTTGTGTTGCATTTTTGAGAAATGCACCTGGCCTAATTGGTTTGCTGATGTGCTTGGCCTTTTTTCTTTTGAATTTCATTTATAAAGCACACTTAACCAATAAAAATGTGGATTTCAAATCTTGTCTTCATCTATTCTATTGATTAGTCATGCACTACAATTTTGTGTCCTACAATTCAAATTCTTTATTTGGGGGCCTTTAGCAGGTATGAGATAAAAATGTGATTAATTACATTACAGGTAATTACAAATCCTGTAATTAGATTAATTTTTTTTAATCGCCTGACAGCACTAAAAAAATACAGGATTCTTTTTTACAAGCTAAACCCGCGAGTTGGTGTACAACAAGGCGAGGACGATCCATTGAAGGAAAATGAGAAAAGAGGGTTTTATAGTGGATTTTGCATTAAAATTCTAATTGAACAACAAATGGTGAATGCTGCGAGGGGGTAGGAGTGGTGACAGACCGTTCAAAAGGTAAATGAAAGATATTATCAATACTTTTTTGTTGTCTTAGACTTTTGATCTCTATGACTGGCAGCAATAACCAGCAATGCATGTAAATGTGTATTCACCTCGCTTGCTATTTTTCATGCCTTTTTAAATTGAAATGAAAAATCATATTATCGAATTTAAAAAAAACAACTAAAGTATGGCATACCAATGGTGTTGTCTAAGTAAAATGTCTTCTAGTCCAAGTAAAACTTACAAGTAAACATTGAGTAGCATTTTGTATGACTGTATCTTCACATAGTGAATGCAAGTTTTCAATTGTTGAATCTCACATTTCTACCTGTATAAAGTAGGACAGAAATAAAGATAGTTAAGCTTGAACTGTTGACTTTAGTGTATTTTTGTAGATAAAATGAACAGAAGATTTTGCCCTCAGAATGCACCAGAATGCAGGAAGACAACCCCATTTTCTAAAAAATTTCCCGTGGGAGGCCCCCCTGGATCCCCCATGTGGGGGGACACCCACACACACCCCTACGACGAGTGTGGTTTTACACCCCCCAACAATTGAAAACTTGCATTCACTATGTGAAGATACAGTCATTCAAAACATTACTCAATGTTTACTTGTAAGTTTTACTTGGACTACACAACATTTTAACTTTGACTTAGACACTTTGATTTTACTAAATTTTATTCTTGGTATTATTCAATGTTTACTTGTAAGTTTTACTTGCTATTATAGCAAGCCGCTGTCTTGGACACAGAATGTGGCTTTTATGGCTTACTCAATTCTTTTACACTGAGCCACAGTGGCTTAATCATACTACCTCCTAGTGCAAGCCCAGTTAAATGCTCTATCAGTAGGAATATGTTCAACTGATTTGATTTTCCTGGGTGGCTTTTGACTACCCCATTTAAAAATTAAAAGATGCTTCCAAACCAAAAAATCTAGGTAAAAATAGCATATGCAATTAAAATGGACCCTAGCAAAACAAATGTGCTGCTAATTTTTTTCTTGGCTTATGGAACAATCATATGAAAATCTAGGGACTGTATGTCCTTCTAGAGAAAACTGAGTTCACTACATGACAGTGTTCACCTCTAATAAAGACCTCAGCAGACAGGCAGAGTGACTTGGTGGTCTGAGACGGTGTTTCATAATGACAGGTTTGATGCTTTATGTTCTGTTTAGCTTTCTCTTAGAAAGACACTGAAATCTACCAGTGTCATTTGCAGCTTTGGATAACAGCATCAGCTGAAAGCCTAAATGTAGGTCATTTATGTTTGAGTCAGTGTTTGGTGATGTCTCAGAAGATACCTGCGGTTTTGAAGGAGAGATTTGAGCACGCCCTCTCGGTCCTCAGGTCTGATCTCCTTTTTGTTAACCATTTCATTGACAATCTTCTCCGCCATGCTTGCCAAGGTCCGCTCTCCAAGGTCAAAAATTGTCACACCTATTGTGGAAAAAGATTTAGAAAAGAGAGTGAGTTTGTGGTTCTGGTTTGTGGGGAAAGAGGTAAATACATAGTTTGAATGATATTATTGGAATATAAAAGCTACAAAGTTTAGGCATCACTTATATGCTGGTAATTGGTAAAGGCGAATGGCATTTTATCAAATCAATTATATTAATTTGTTTCAATACCCCTCGTATTTATTTATTGTGCTTTCAATAATTGTAAATAAAAAAGTAAAATAACAAGGAACTTAATCTGTTGTTTGGTATTTGTAAAGTGGAGTATAAGTTCCATTTTTCCTCTAGAGTAGAACTACAACATGAAATGCAATCAAAGTACAAATAATTAATCTAATGTGCTGACAATGATTTGATCAATATTCCTCACAAACCTGTATTCATGCTGCGCCGCAGCTGGATGAGGCTCTTGAAGGTGAGGTAGGAGATGTGTGAGGACCCCCACACCCCAGCCTGAGGGTCAAACCTCTCCTCGTGACCCTCCCATCGACCCGTCTCCTTCCAGGATTTCTCCTCCTTCTGGTCCTTCATTATCTCCTTCAGGTCCACGTCCGTCTGGAGGCAAAGAGAAAAAAGCAAATATATGGACATGAACGTGAGACACAGGCATAATCATACTTCTGTCCTTGAGGCACAGAGTTAGAATCTGGACGGAGCAGGTGGATGAATCAAGCTCGCACCACCCACAAGTACAACTTAAGTATGTGGTTAACGGCTGCTGTTTCCTACCTGACGGTGGAAGTTACTGAGTGAAGTATAGAAATATATTCTATTTGCACTCCATGCTGAATTTGGAGATAAATGACTATAAGGATTCATATTAGCTTCAGCTGAACTTTTGGGGATGTTTACAAAGTTTTGCAATACTTATGAGTGAGTCAGTGTTTTTTCAGAGGCGACCTAGTCTGGTGACTGTTAGTATTACTGCTGTACAGTTCTACTGTACAAGATTCAATGAGAGGTCCATATCTTATTCATTCATTCATACATTTTCCGAACCGCTTTATCCACCGTAGCGGGTCACGGGGAGCTGAAACCTATCCCAGCTGTCTTAGGGCGTGAGGCGGGCCAAACATATATTAGTTGTGTGATATTTATTTTGCGATAAATATGTCCCTACAGCTGTCCCTACGTCATGTCATGTCGTTGTTTTTAATTTATTGTTTGTTTTAGTCTCATGTTTTTTATTGGAAAGCACTTTGTCACTCCATAGGTTATATAAATTCATTTTGATTAATTTATCTAAACAATCAGATGTCATGAGAGAAGAATACGACATCATTACTTAAAACATAAATAAAAAGTTAATTTTATTACATAAGCAAATATGTAATGCAGTGGAGAAGTAAAGCAGAAAAGTGCTGCTACACTAAAAAAATGACTACTTGTTACAATACAGATGTAATTTATCTTTTGGTCCTCTTCTCATGACAGGATCAGATAACATCATCTTTATATTTCACTACACCACAAAAACACATGATTGAGGTACTATTTTTATACCAGACCCGTCTAGAGTATCACAAGGGTCAGTTGTTGTTTCTATCCCTGTTGCTACCTGGTTTTGCTGCTCTGGATATGGATCAGAATGAAGTGAGAGGTGACATCCAGGTGATACTTTGTGTCTATAAGGTAAACATGTCACTTGTTCTGCGTCGCCGCCCACAGGCTCCAGGCTCTGGGCCACTGATAGTTTCTGGTTCAGACATGGCTGATGGCTCGTCGTGGATATGTTTGGACTATCAATACATGTCGTGTGCCTGGAGTGTGTTATGTGAGGGCTTTTACCTGAAGCTCTGCACTTGTGTTGGTGTAAGTGTTGATGTTTCAGACAGCTGAAGCACAGTGGACCCGTTTA